>NC_086450.1:515534290-515631790 GCF_028390025.1 Pseudophryne corroboree | reverse complement strand
CCTAGCACATGTCGACCTAGAAACCCTGTCGACCTAGTGACTGTCGACCTATAGTGGTCGACCTAGATACTGTCGATTTGATGATCCACACCCAACTGGAGGACTATGTATATTTGGCTGGTCTGTGGGAATCAGTGAGATGAAGTAGTACGGAGCAATCCCTGACCGGGGGTCGAACCCGGGCCTCGGCAGGGGGAGACGTATCCTGACCACTGGATCATCGGGAACTTGGTGTTGATAGGATGGGGAATGTATTGGTGAGAATGAACTAGATATACTGTCACAGGAGTAGGTGTTTCTGTACTCAAGGTTCTCTGGAGTCGCGCAGAACTGGGAGGAGAGCTGAAGGCGTTGAACTGGACTGGTTACCGGTGAGACCGAGAACCGCACTGTGAACCGGGCTGTGTACCGGTATAACTGGAATGCAACTGTAATCTAGGCTGGTACCAGATATAACTGTATGTAGAACAATGACTGTAGCTGTGACTTTACGATAAGGCTTAAAAATACTGCGGCTGTGTCTTTAAGACGAGTCTGAAGAATACTGGATATAACTGGTAACAAAACAAATCCAGACTGGGTAGAAAAAGAGCAGAGTTTTACAGGAACTAAGGGGGTCATTCCGAGTTGTTCGCTCGCTAGCTGTTTTTAGCTGCCGTGCAAATGCTATGCCGCCTCCCACTGGGAGTGTATTTTAGCTTAGCAGAAGTGCGAACGAAAGGATCGCAGAGCTGCGGCAAAGTTGTTTTGTGCAGTTTTAGAGTAGCTCAAAACCTACTCCGCGCTTGCGATGACTTCAGACTGTTCAGTTCCTGTTTTGACGTCACAAACACGCCCTGCGTTCTCCCAGCCGCGCCTACGTTTTTCCAGCCACTCCTGCGTTTTTCCTGGCACGCCTGAGTTTTTTCGAACACTCCCTGAAAACGGTCAGTTGACACCCAGAAACACCCACTTCATGTCAATCACTCTGCGGCCAGCAGTGCGACTGAAAAGCTTCACTAGACCCTGTGTGAAACTACATCATTCGTTGTAATAGTACGTCGCGCGTGCGCATTGCGCCGCATGCGCAGAAGTACCTTTTTTTGCCTCATCGCTGCACAGCGAACGAATGCAGCTAGCTATCAACTCGGAATGACCACCTAAGGTAATAGCGTTACCGCTTAGGGAGCTCCGCTACTAAGCTCACACGGAGCTGTGTGACACAAGGAACTGGCAGCTTCTGCAACACAAGTCTCTTTACTTATACTTCCTGGTCCTTGGTGATTGGTGAACAGAGTCAGATGATTCAGAGAATCTCAGGCTGGCAAAGGATTGGATAGCTCCAGGTCAGGTGCTCAGACCCTGTCATGTCAGTACTCCAGGTTAGGCTCTGATGTAAAGTGAGGCCTAGCATGCTGGAAAAACACTGAAGCCTAAACTCCTAAAATGAGCAGAGGACGCTGACTTTTAGGCCCAAACACCTTAGAGCCGAGCACAGTAGAAAATGTATCTGGTGACCACTAGAGTCAGAGAGGCATATAGTATAATGACAACAATGATTGCTGTGTAGGCACAGCATAGAAAGACTTGCTGAATTCAGTATTCACACAGAAAGTTAATCAGCACAGGTGGAGCTCGTTAACTCTCACCTTCCAGGCAGAGAACTCAGCACTCAGGAAATTCATGGTACTGGCAAGCTGTTTCTCCCAGTGAGCAGAAAAGACGCAGCATCCAGGACAGATGGCAGAGGGAAGTCACAAATATGAGAATAGTCAGGATCATGACACTATGAGGAGCTGCTACACAAGGTAATGAGGGGAATCACACACACACACACACACACACACACACACACACACACCTGACCTGACACTGTGAGGAGCTCTGCTACACAAGGTAATGAGAGGAATGACACACACACACACATACACACACACACACACACACACACAATCCTGACCTGCTACAGAAGATAATGATGGGAGAGTGTCATACCCACTGGCACATGCTGTCTGGGATATCTTAGCCTTCCCACACGGCACCAGGTGCAGCACAATGGATGAAGCAGAAGGAAACGTTCTTACCTGCGGTGTGAAGACATATTTGTAGAGCTTGAATTGGCGGAAATATGTATTTAGGAAATAGTCGGATATACGCAGAGCCTGCGGCAGCGTGAAGAGACTAATGCTGAACGGAGGGCGCTGCAAAACACAGAGAGGAGACAGATCTTACTACACGGAACAGAGCTTCCCCAGCACAGACCACCCCGGCCACACTCACGTGGACTGCGTGACACAGGAGTAACTGCTGGAAGTACACGTAGCACTCTTCCTCATTCAGCAGCGGGCTACCTAGAGAAGAGACACCCAGCATTACCGGCAGACGAGGACATGGCCGCAGAAGGTGTTGTCCATAGCAACCCGATGTTTACATTCATTTTACAAACTGCACAAGAAGGACAGCCTCAGCACAGGTGGTTGCTATGGGTGACAAGCTCTGAAGGCACAGTCTTTCCTGGGCTACACCCCTGCGTATCTATAGGCGACAGCGCAGGCTGGAAGGGACAGTCTCTCCTGTGCTAAATCCCTATGTATCTATAGGCGGCAGCGACAGCGCAGGCTGGAAAGGACAGTCTCTCCTGTGCTACATCCCTATGTATCTATAGGCGGCAGCGACAGCGCAGGCTGGAAAGGACAGTCTCTCCTGTGCTACATCCCTATGTATCTATAGGCGACAGCGACAGCGCAGGCTGGAAAGGACAGTCTCTCCTGTGCTACATCCCTATGTATCTATAGGCGGCAGCGACAGCGCAGGCTGGAAAGGACAGTCTCTCCTGTGCTACATCCCTATGTATCTATAGGCGACAGCGCAGACTGGAAAGGACAGTCTCTCCTGTGCTACATCCCTATGTATCTATAGGCGACAGCGCAGGCTGGAAAGGACAGTCTCTCCTGTGCTACATCCCTATGAATCTATAGGCGGCAGCGACAGCGCAGGCTGAAAGGACAGTCTCACCTGTGCTACATCCCTATGTATCTATAGGCGGCAGCACAGGCTGGAAAGGACAGTCTCTCCTGTGCTACATCCCTATGTATCTATAGGAGACAGCGCAGGCTGGAAAGGACAGTCTCTCCTGTGCTACATCCCTATGTATCTATAGGAGACAGCGCAGGCTGGAAAGGACAGTCTCTCCTGTGCTACATCCCTATGTATCTATAGGCGGCAGCGACAGCGCAGGCTGGAAAGGACAGTCTCTCCTGTGCTACACCCCTGCGTATCTATAGGTGACAGCGCAGACTGGAAGGGACAGTGTCTCCTGTGCTATATCCCTATGTATCTATAGGTGACAGCGCAGACTGGAAGGGGCAGCCTCTCCTGTGCTACATCCCTATGTATCTATAGGTGACAGCGCAGACTGGAAGGGACAGCGTCTCATGTGCTACATCCCTATGTATCTATAGGCGACAGCGCAGGCTGGAAGGGAAAGTATCTCCTGTGCTATATCCCTATGTATCTATAGGTGACAGCGCAGGCTGGAAGGGAAAGTCTCTCCTGTGCTACATCCCTATGTATCTATAGGAGACAGCGCAGGCTGGAAAGGACAGTCTCTCCTGTGCTACATCCCCATGTATCTATAGGAGACAGCGCAGGCTGTAAAGGACAGTCTCTCCTGTGCTACATCCCTATGTATCTATAGGCGGCAGCGACAGCGCAGGCTGGAAAGGACAGTCTATCCTGTGCTACACCCCTGCGTATCTATAGGTGACAGCGCAGACTGGAAGGGACAGCGTCTCCTGTGCTATATCCCTGTGTATCTATAGGTGACAGCGCAGACTGGAAGGGGCAGCCTCTCCTGTGCTACATCCCTATGTATCTATAGGCGACAGCGCAGGCTGGAAGGGAAAGTCTCTCCTGTGCTATATCCCTATGTATCTATAGGTGACAGCGCAGGCTGGAAGGGAAAGTCTCTCCTGTGCTACATCCCTATGTATCTATAGGTGACAGTGACAGCACATGCTGGAAGGGAAAGTCTCTCCTGTGCTATATCCCTATGTATCTATAGGTGACAACGCAGACTGGAAGGGACAGTCTCTCCTGTGCTATATCCATATGTATCTATAGGTGAGTGACAGTGACAGCGCAGGCTGGAAGTGACAGTCTCTCCTGTGCTATGTCCCTATGTATCTATAGGTGACAGCGCAGACTGGAAGGGACAGTCTCTCCTGTGCTATATCCATATGTATCTATAGGTGACAGTGACAGCGCAGGCTGGAAGTGACAGTCTCTCCTGTGCTACATCCCTATGTATCTATAGGCGACAGCGCAGGCTGGAAGGGAAAGTATCTCCTGTGCTATGTCCCTATGTATCTATAGGTGACAGCGCAGACTGGAAGGGAACGTCTCTCCTGTGCTATTTCCCTATGTATCTATAGGTGACAGTGACAGCGCAGACTGGAAGGGACAGTCTCTCCTGTGCTATATCCCTATGCATCTATAGGTGACAGTGCAGACTGGAAGGGGCAGTCTCTCCTGTGCTACATCCCTATGTATCTATAGGTGACAGTGCAGACTGGAAGGGACAGTCTCTCCTGTGCTACATCCCTATGCATCTATAGGTGACAGCGCAGACTGGAAGGGAAAGTCTCTCCTGTGCTACATCCCTATGCATCTATAGGTGACAGCGCAGACTGGAAGGGAAAGTCTCTCCTGTGCTATATCCCTATGCATCTATAGGTGACAGCGCAGACTGGAAGGAGCAGTCTCTCCTGTGCTACATCCCTATGTATCTATAGGCGACAGCGCAGGCTGGAAGGGAAAGTCTCTCCTGTGCTATATCCCTATGTATCTATAGGTGACAGTGACAGCGCAGGCTGGAAGGGAAAGTCTCTCCTGTGCTACATCCCTACGTATCTATAGGTGACAGTGACAGCGCAGGCTGGAAGGGGCAGTCTCTCCTGTGCTATATCCCTATGTATCTATAGGCGACAGCGCAGGCTGGAAGGGACAGTCTCTCCTGTGCTACATCCCTACGTATCTATAGGTGACAGTGACAGCGCAGGCTGGAAGGGGCAGTCTCTCCTGTGCTACATCCCTATGTATCTATAGGCGACAGCGCAGGCTGGAAGGGAAAGTCTCTCCTGTGCTATATCCCTATGTATCTATAGGTGACAGTGACAGCGCAGGCTGGAAGGGAAAGTCTCTCCTGTGCTACATCCCTACGTATCTATAGGTGACAGTGCAGTCTGGAAGGGAAAGTCTCTCCTGTGCTACATCCTGTGACAGGACGATACCGTACGAAAGCACTCGCCGCTTGCCGCGTCCCGTCGACTGCGCACAGATTGGAAGGTCAAGCCGCACGAGGCCTGACCACATAGGGGATTCCCGCTTACCGTCAGTAACCGCCTGTTACTGACTCCACCCACTGCGCTGTGGGCGGGTTCTCGCTGCCACCACCAAACTCCTAACCTGCCGTGGCGTTTGGAACCACGGTTCTGCTCTGTATGTGCCGACGCACTGCTTTACCACAGCTGTGTGGTGCTGACGAATCCCCACTAGCCACTTGCTAGGCCTCTACCGGTAGCTGGCGAAAGGCGGAGCTTGGAGACGCTAGGTGCTTCCCTGGACAGCCGGAGGACGGGGCTAGGTTTGGCCTAACCCTGTTGGTCACAAGATGAAGCCGTCTTCTTAAGGCAAAGATGTTTATTGCTCAATAACCTTTAAAAAGGCTCCTCCCTATTGCTAGGGGCAACAGCATACAATTCAGCAGAATAAGATGGAATAATAACTACAACTCTGGAGGCACGCAGGTCTCCTTTTTATGTCAGTTTTCCACACAGTATCACAGGGGGTAAGCCCTCCCTGTCTTCTCCAACCAATCAGGTTATTTTACAAAATACCAATAAAATCACATTTTACAAGGATATAAGTGCAATAAAACAATATCCTCCTTCCTCTGACACAGACGTTTGGTATCAGATTAACATTCACTATTGATAAATATATCACATAGCTTCAAAATACAATGTTTCTGTCTCATTCACATCTCCAGGCAAACCCAGTGTCTGAGATTACAACAGGAAGGCTACAATACAAACAAACAGTCTTCCTTCCTACATCGGTCGTTCGTATGTCAATTAAATCAGGTACATGAAACAAGTTCCAAGCCCATAGACCCAGTGATTAGCATCTCTCTCTAAGGAACTTACACATCAAAAGGTATTGTCCTTCACACCTCTCTGCTAGGACAGAGCCATTAGCATGCCACTTCCTATTTCCAGAGGATAAGAGTTGCTTATTCAGACAGCTATAGTAACTGCATTTTTCCTTTAAATACATTTCATTTAAACACGTGTTTCCCTTTAAATATACACAGAGCCTGTCTTGAATATAAAGTAGATACAGTTAAACATGCCTTCCTGCAATGGTGCACAGAGCACTACATATGACATGTTAAAAGTAAAACACACCATTAAACAAACTTTCAAACAGTCCGTAACATGGCGCCGGGCACGAGGGTTAACCCCTTCAGTGCCGCAGACGCCATTACACGTGTGGCTGGCTAGTCTCTCCGGCCACATATCCCTACGTATCTATAGGCGACAGTGACAGCGCAGGCTGGAAGGGAAAGTCTCTCCTGTGCTACATCCCTACGTATCTATAGGTGACAGTGACAGCGCAGGCTGGAAGGGAAAGTCTCTCCTGTGCTATATCCCTATGTATCTATACCAGGCTGCACCGTGTGTACAGTGACAGAGACAGCGCAGGCTGGAAGGGGCAGTCTCTCCTGTGCTCTATCCCTATGTATCTATAGGTGACAGCGCAGGCTGGAAGGGGCAGTCTCTCCTGTGCTCTATCCCTATGTATCTATAGGTGACAGCGCAGGCTGGAAGGGGCAGTCTCTCCTGTGCTATTTCCCTATGTATCTATAGGTGACAGTGACAGCGCAGGCTGGAAGGGAAAGTCTCATGTGCTACATCCCCATGTATCTATAGGTGACAGCGCAGACTGGAAGGGACAGTCTCTCCTGTGCTACATCCCTATGCATCTATAGGTGACAGCGCAGACTGGAAGGGAAAGTCTCTCCTGTGCTACATCCCTATGTATCTATAGGCGACAGCGCAGGCTGGAAGGGACAGTCTCTCCTGTGCTACATCCCTATGTATCTATAGGCGACAGCACAGGCGGGAAGGGAAAGTCTCTCCTGTGCTATATCCCTATGTATCTATAGGTGACAGCGCAGACTGGAAGGAGCAGTCTCTCCTGTGCTACATCCCTATGTATCTATAGGCGACAGCGCAGGCTGGAAGGGAAAGTCTCTCCTGTGCTATATCCCTATGTATCTATACCAGGCTGCACCGTGTGTACAGTGACAGAGACAGCGCAGGCTGGAAGGGAAAGTCTCTCCTGTGCTACATCCCTACGTATCTATAGGTGACAGTGACAGCGCAGGCTGGAAGGGAAAGTCTCTCATGTGCTACATCCCTACGTATCTATAGGTGACAGTGACAGCGCAGGCTGGAAGGGAAAGTCTCTCATGTGCTACATCCCTACGTATCTATAGGTGACAGTGACAGCGCAGGCTGGAAGGGAAAGTCTCTCCTGTGCTACATCCCTACGTATCTATACCAGGCTGCACCGTGTGTACAGTGACAGAGACAGCGCAGGCTGGAAGGGAAAGTCTCTCCTGTGCTACAGCCCTACGTATCTATAGGGGACAGTGACAGCGCAGGCTGGAAGGGAAAGTCTCTCCTGTGCTACATCCCTACGTATCTATAGGAGACAGTGACAGCGCAGGCTGGAAGGGAAAGTCTCTCCTGTGCTACATCCCTACGTATCTATAGGCGACAGTGACAGCGCAGGCTGGAAGGGAAAGTCTCTCCTGTGCTACATCCCTACGTATCTATAGGTGACAGTGACAGCGCAGGCTGGAAGGGAAAGTCTCTCCTGTGCTATATCCCTATGTATCTATACCAGGCTGCACCGTGTGTACAGTGACAGAGACAGCGCAGGCTGGAAGGGGCAGTCTCTCCTGTGCTATATCCCTATGTATCTATAGGTGACAGCGCAGGCTGGAAGGGGCAGTCTCTCCTGTGCTATTTCCCTATGTATCTATAGGTGACAGTGACAGCGCAGGCTGGAAGGGAAAGTATCTCCTGTGCTACATCCCTATGTATCTATAGGTGACAGCGCAGACTGGAAGGGAAAGTCTCTCCTGTGCTACATCCCTATGTATCTATAGGTGACAGCGCAGACTGGAAGGGACAGTCTCTCCTGTGCTACATCCCTATGCATCTATAGGTGACAGCGCAGACTGGAAGGGAAAGTCTCTCCTGTGCTATACCCCTATGTATCTATAGGTGACAGCGCAGACTGGAAGGGGCAGTCTCTCCTGTGCTACATCCCTATGCATCTATAGGTGACAGCGCAGACTGGAAGGGAAAGTCTCTCCTGTGCTACATCCCTATGTATCCATAGGCGACAGCACAGGCTGGAAGGGACAGTCTCTCCTGTGCTACATCCCTACATATCTATAGGTGACAGCGCAGGCTGGAAGGGGCAGTCTCTCCTGTGCTATATCCCTATGTATCTATAGGTGACAGCGCAGACTGGAAGGAGCAGTCTCTCCTGTGCTATATCCCTATGTATCTATAGGCGACAGCACAGGCTGGAAGGGGCAGTCTCTCCTGTGCTATATCCCTATGTATCTATAGGCGACAGCACAGGCTGGAAGGGAAAGTCTCTCCTGTGCTATATCCCTATGTATCTATACCAGGCTGCACCGTGTGTACAGTGACAGAGACAGCGCAGGCTGGAAGGGAAAGTCTCTCCTGTGCTACATCCCTACGTATCTATAGGGGACAGTGACAGCGCAGGCTGGAAGGGAAAGTCTCTCATGTGCTACATCCCTACGTATCTATAGGTGACAGCGCAGGCTGGAAGGGAAAGTCTCTCCTGTGCTACATCCCTACGTATCTATAGGGGACAGTGACAGCGCAGGCTGGAAGGGAAAGTCTCTCCTGTGCTACATCCCTACGTATCTATAGGTGACAGTGACAGCGCAGGCTGGAAGGGAAAGTCTCTCCTGTGCTATATCCCTATGTATCTATAGGTGACAGCGCAGGCTGGAAGGGGCAGTCTCTCACCCTGGCAGACAGCGTGGGTCTCCTTCATGATGGAGAAGAAAGAGGAGGTCTGAACTCTGGTAAATCCACACTCCCAGCAGAATCTCAGGGTATAATAATACAGGTCCAGCAGGACGGAGGTGCGAGGCTCAGCGAGGCCTCCTTCCAGAGACAGCACTTTGGCCAGAGCTCTGGGGGAACAGGAAGCACAATGATAAGACAGGGAGCAGACAGGTGTCTCAGTGATATCCTATATAGGGTCCCGTACCTGTGCAGGTCCTCCGCACGCTCCAGCGTCTCCATGTCATGCTCGCTCAGGTCCTTCCTGTACACATATATTACACACGGTATCAGTCAGACACTGGCACTCACTGTTACACACAGGAATTTCTCTGCCGTTACCCTACACAAAATCTGGAAGATAATCTGAGTATATGAATGGCGGCACTCGGGAAGTAAAGACTGCGCCAAGCTGTGGATATACATCCACGTCAATGCATGAAGCTTCATACCCGGATCAGGGCGTGAGCGCGTCCATCTACGCAGCTTGGTGCAGGGGCTTTACTTCCTGCAAGATTCTCTCTCTCTATATATATATATATATATATATATATATATATATATATATATATATATATATATACACACATACATACATATATACACATACATATACATATATACATATATATATATATATATATAACAAGAAGTAGATGTGGACTTGTGTATGTAGGCCAGACCATTAGGACATTTAGGGAGCGCATGGCCCTACATCGCTCTGCGATCAGGGGGGCCTTGGATGGGAAGAAAAATGACCAGCCGGTTGCTCGCCATTTTAAAATGGCGAACCATAAACTATCTGATTTACGATATAAGATCTTGGACCATGTACCGGTAATGATACGTGGTGGTGATAGAGCGAAAGTACTGGCACAAAAGGAAGCCAGATGGATTTTTACCCTGAACTCACTTACCCCTCATGGTCTTAATGAACAAATGCCCTGGAATGTCTTTTTATAATGTCTTTTTATATATATATATATCTTGGTCTACAGCTTTGGGCTTTCCGATAGGGGATATAGATGGGATCATTAAGCTATGACATACTCTGGGTACACTTTACTCCTGGTGCCTGTGCTTGTTCCTTATGACGTCGAAATTTACGTGTGCATTATGGTGACTATGACTATCTTTTATGCATGATGACTGTGTCTTATAAGGTGTCCTCTCATATTACTGCAAGCTTTATTGTTCATTCTCCTGTTTTTAATCTTTTAATCTTTTAGTACCATTTCAGTTCTCAGCACGTCTGCACTTTTTGCTTATCTATACACAATTGTCTCTCTCTAATGTTCAGCTTCCTGGTGCCGCGGCTGGAGTACACAGTGCGTCCGGTTACCTGGCAATGGTATGACGTCATCGACGGTTGCCGCTGACTCAGTCCCGGAACGTGCGGGTGGCTCGTCACTGGCGTCCGGAAGTGTGAAGATGCGAGACCTTACACGAGGTGGCTATTTAGGGGAGTACACATGTGGTTTCTGTTCTTTGGTTTGTTTTTCTAGCACTGTGCACCTTGAAAAAAACGCCTGTGAGGCGTTGAAACGTTGGTTTGCTTTTTTGCACTATGTATTGATTTTTTTTGAGCATATTTATAAAAGCTTTCTCTCTTTAAAAATCCGTGGAGTGCCGCCTGGTCTCTGGAGGGTGATTAAGTATAGCTTCACCCAGGGGACTGTATTAATGATACATATGAGACTTTTATCAGTTCAAAACAGCGTTGATTAAAGCACGCTGTTTTGAACTGATAAAAGTCTCTGAGTGCCGCCTTCCACTGTGCATATTTAAATACACAGCATTATTTCTGATCCCATTGCCTCCAGTGCCGTTCTTTTTTGGAGTGGTGCATTGATTTTTTGAACGTGGCACGGTGGCTGGCTGTGGCGTTTAACCTTGTGAGTGCCGACTGCCTTGTCTGTATATATAGATAGATAGATAGATAGATAGTGTGTGTGTGTATACAAGTGATACCATAACTGTGAATCAGGCATGTCACTATCTGGAGATTTCTCCTCCCCGTGATAAGATTAGGTACACTATTTGGGTGCAAACAATTTTATAAAATCACATAAAAACGAAGTAAAGAAAAAGAGTAAGGACACCTTTTAGGACAATTAATGTGCAGCTCTCAATAGATAATGTGCAGTTATCAATAAAATTACCTATACAATAAAGAAGAGAGAGCGCAAGTATTGAAAAATAGTATTTTGGTTACCTACCAGTAAATCCTCTTCTCGTAGTCTGTAGAGGATGTTGGGGTCCACATTAGTACCATGGGGTATAGACGGGTCCACCAGGAGCCAATGGCACTTTAAGAGTTTGAGAGTGTGGGCTGGCTCCTCCATATATGCCCCTCCTACCAGACTCAGTCTAGAAACTGTGCCCGAGGAGACGGACATCTTCAAGAGAAGGATTACACACAGATAGTGGCGAGATTCACACCAGCTCACACATACAAGGCAAACCAAGCTAACTAGCCTGAAAACTCAGCAACAGCTGAAACATAACTTACCAAGTAACAATGCAGTACTCAACTAAAACGAAGTTATACTGAACCAAATAACATTTGCAGGAAAACGAAGCGTTGGGCGGGCGCCCAGCATCCTCTACGGACTACAAGAAAAGGATTTACCGGTAGGTAACCAAAATCCTATTTTCTCTTGTGTCCTAGAGGATGCTGGGGTCCACATTAGTACCATGGGGATGTACCAAAGCTCCCAGAACGGGAGGAAGATCCCGGAGGTTCCTGCAGAACTGATTGATTGAACTTCAGATCAGAGGCCAAAGTATCGAACTTGTAAAACTTTCCACACCAAGTTGCAGCTCGGCAAAGTTGCACTGCCGAGACACCCCGGCAGCCGCCCAGGAAGACCCCACCGTACGAGTAGATTGGGCCTTAACAGATCTTGGACACGGCAAGGCCTGCCGTAGAATAAGCATGCTGGATAGTGAACCGATTCCAGCGAGAAATAGTCTACTTAGAAGCAGGACACCCAATTTTCTTGGGATCATAGAGGACAAATAGAGTCCGACTTTCTGTGACGAGAAGTTTTCTTCACATATATCTTCAGAGCCCTTACAACATCCAAGGACTTTGATGTGATTGAGGAGTCAGTAGCCACTGGCACCACAATAGGTTGGTTGATATGAAATGCCAACACAACCTTCGGAAGAAACTGCTGACGTGTCCGGAGCTCAGCTCTATCTTCGTGGAAGATCAAGTAAGGGCTTTTACAGTATAAAACTCTCAATTTGGACATGCGTCTAGCAGAAACTAAGGCCAACAACGTGACCGCCTTTCATGTAAGAAATTTGACCTCAACCTCCTGTAGAGGCTCAAACCAATCCGACTGGAGGAACTGCAGCACCACGTTAAGATCTCATGGCGCCATAGGCGGTACAAAGGGAGGTTGGATGTGCAGAACTCCCTTCAAAAAAGTCTGAACCTCAGGGAGGGCAGCCAATTGTTTCTGGAAGAAAATAGATAGGGCCGAAATCTGTACCTTCACATATCCCAACCTCAGGCCCATATCCACACCTGCCTGCAGGAAGAGGAGAAAACGTCAGAGTTGAAACTCCACCGTAGGAAACTTCTTGGATTCACACCAAGAGACATATTTCTTCCAAATACGATGGTAATGTTTAGACGTTACCCCTTTCCTAGCCTGTATCAGGGTAGGAATGACCTTCTTCGGAATGCTCTTCCGAGCAAGAATCGGGCGCTCAACTTCCATGCCATCAAACGTAGCCGCGGTAAGTCTTGATAGGCGAACGGCCCCTGCTGCAGCAGGTCCTCCCGAAGAGGAAGAGGCCTCGGTTCTTCTTGCAGTAGATTCAGAAGGTCTGCGTACCAAGCCCTTCTCGGCCAGTCTGGGGCAATGAGGATCGCTTGAACCCTTGTTCTCCGTATGAGCTTTAGGATTCTTGGGATGAGTGGGAGTGGTGGAAACACAAAGACTGACTGGAACACCCACGGAGACACCAGGGTGTCCACTGCCACTGCTTGTGGGTCCCTCGACCTGCAACAATAACGCGGAAGCTTCTTGTTGAGACGAGTGGCCATCATGTCTATTTGGTGTAATCTCCAAAGGTCTGTTATTTCCTTGAATACCTCCGGATGGAGACAGTGTCTGCTGAGGAAGTCTGCTTCCCAGTTGTCTACTTGCGGAATGAAGATGGCTGACAGCACCAGCGAGTGTTTTTCTGTCCAGAGGAGTATTCTTGTCACCTCTGACATTGCCGCTCTGCTCTTCGTTCCGCCCTGTCGGTTTATGTAAGCCACTGTTACGTTGTCTGACTGAACTTGAATGGCCCGATTTCTTAGAAGTGGGGTTGCCTGCTCTTAGTTCCAGGATGTTGACGGGCAGGCCGGCTTCCAGGCTTGACCACCGTCCTTGGAAAGTTACTCCTTGAGTGACTGATCCCCAGCCCCGAAGGCTCACATCCGTGGTTAGAAGGACCCAATCCTGAATCCCGAACCTGCAGCCCTCCACAAGGTGAGGTAATTGTAACCACCAGAGGAGCGAAATCCTGGCCTTCGGCGACAGACAAATTCTCTGGTGCATGTGGAGATGAGATCCCGACCACTTGTCCAGAAGATCCAGTTGGAAGGTCCGAGCGTGGAACCTCCCGTAGTGGAGAGCTTTGTAAGAAGCCACCATCTTTCCCAACAGGCGAATGCATTGATAAACAGACACCCGTGCTGGCTTCAGGACATCCCGGACCACAGTCTGTATTAGCAACGCCTTTTCCTGCGGAAGAAACACCTTCTGCACTTCCATGTCCAGGATCATTCCCAGAAAGGACAACCTCTGGGTTGGTTCCAAATGTGACTTTGGAAGGTTCAGAATCCAACCATGACTCTTGAGGAGGCGTGTTGTGAGAACAATGGATTGCAGCGCTTCTCCTTGGACGATGTCTTTATCAGCAGATCGTCCTGATATGGAATGATGTTCACCCCTTGTTTGCGGAGGAGAACCATCATCTCTGCCATCACCTTGGTAAACACCCTCGGTGCTGTGGAGAGGCCGAATGGCATGGCCTGGATCTGGAAAGGACAGTCCAGCAATGCGAAACGGAGATAAGCCTGATACGGCAGCCATATCGGAATGTGGAGGTACGCATCCTTGATATCCAGGGATACCAGGAATTCCCCTTCTTCCAGACCTGATATCACCGCCCTGAGAGACTCCATCTTGAACTCCTTTAGAAAGGGGTTCCATGATTTTAGGTTCAGAATGGGCCTGACCGAACCATCCGGTTTCGGTACCACGAAAAGGTTTGAATAGTAACCTGTGGCCTGCACAGGAGGAGGAACTGGCACAATGACCTGTGCCTCCACCAGCTTTTGGACAGCTTCCTGTAATACAGTGTTGTCTGCCAACAGAGCTGGCAAGCCTGATTTGAAAAAACGATGAGGGAGACTTTGAAATTCCAGCCTGTATCCCTGAGACACAATATCTATCACCCAGGGATCCTGGCCGGACGATACCCAGACGTGACTGAATTGTCCGAGTCTCACTCCCACTGGCCCCACCTCCAGGCCGTGCGGTCCATCGTCATGCGGAGGACTTTGGCGTACCTGAAGCAGGCTTTTGTTCCTGGTAACCTGCAGCAGCAGGTTTCTTGGACTTAACTCGACCTCCCCTAAAGAAGGTATTGGACGGCCTGGCCTTTCTAGGCTTGTTAGGCTGAAAGGACTGTGTTGCAAAAGAAACTAAGACTTACCCGCTGTAGCCGTGGATATCCACGCGTCTAGAGCTTCCACAAAGAGAGCCTGACCTGTGCTGAAACAGACATGGAAGATATTCCCGCAGCCATGGAACCCAGGTCTTTCATGGATTCTACCATAAAACCTGCTGAATCATGTATATTGCGTAAAAATAATGCAACATCATCCTTATCCATCGTATCCAAATCCTTTAGTAAGGTAGCCGACCACTTTACTATAGCTCCGATCAGCCGGCTCCTTTAAGGCGGTAGATCCTGGAACAGGTAAAACCACCTTCTTTTGAGTCTGGACACAGATGCGTCAACAATCGTCGGGTTTTCCCATTTTTTCCTATCCTCCTCAGGGAAAGGAAATGCCACCTGTACCCGTTTAGGGATCTGGAATTTTTTCTCAGCGTTTTCCAAGGCTTTCTCAAATATAGCATTCAATTCCTTTGACGCAGGGAAGGTTAGCGAGGCTTTTTTTATTTTCGGTGAAAAAGGCCTCCTCAACCTGCTCAGGTGTGGTATCATTAACATTTAACACATCCCTGATAGCCTCTATCAACAATTGCACCCCCTTTACAAGAGATGCGGACCCCCGCAACACATCCCCATCACCGTCTGTGGTGTCAGAATCGGTATCCGTGTCGTCTTGTGTGACATGCACAAGCGCACGCTTATGGGGTATATAGCGGAGCGTCCTGGAGGTACCAGAAACTGGTTATACTGCCATAGAGCTCTGTAATACCTGGGTTGCAGATTCATTACTAGCAACCTGTCTGAAATCTGAGAAATCCACGATTTGATAGAGGAAAACCACTCAGGCTCCCTTGCTGGTATCTGTGCTAAACCAGTGCTATCCTGATTACATGGAATGGGATCATCCTGGGAGGACAAATCCTCTGCAGCATATGACACAGTGTCCCTGGACATAGCTAAAGGAGACCACCAAACACACAGGTGAGGGCAGACAGAGTTTCCCCCCCAAGAATGGCAAGAGAGACACAGAGATCGGAGCAGCCCATACACAGCGCTTTTAGTAAAGGGAGACCCCTGGTCAGCGCTGACTGCGCACCTTAATAAGACACACAGTGGTACTGCAGCCCCCCACTTCTACAACCCCCTGTTACCGTGTACAGAGAGCTGGAGCTGTTGTGGAGGGACCTGATTCTCCTTCTCAGCGCTGTGCAGGCAGGAAAATGGCGCTGAACGCTGCTGGGTCCGCTCTGGGGAGAAGCTCCGCCCCCTTAATGGCGCTGTCTTCCCGCTCTTCATGGATTATACTGGCCTGAGGAATTAGTGCTGGCTGAGATCCGAAGACCCTGACAGACTGTGTGACGAGTGTGGGGGGTAAGCGCTGGCCCAGGGAGCCCCTCACAGCGCCGCACCGTGTACTGCTGAGCCTTCCCAGGAGCGCAGTTAATACTGCACTCCCTCCCCACTGCCGCCATCTTCACACCGCCCCCCCCTCCCCCCCCCCCCCGCTTGCTAGGGGGGTCGGTGTCTCACTCGCCACATCTTCAGCTCTGTAAGGGGGTGGCGGCATGCTGCTGGGGCGAGCAGTCGCCTGTGGCGGGGAACGCTCAGTGTCCTGTCAGCGGAGACAGTGGCTCAGACCCCGCAGGGTGGACACTACTTCCCCCCCCCCCCCCTCCCCTCAGTCCCTCCAGCACTCCAGCAGCCTCCCTGTAAAATTAAAAAACTCTAACAAACTTTTTACTAGGAAAACTCAGTAGAGCTCCCCTAGCTGTGACCGGCTCCTCCGGGCACATTTTCTAAACTGAGTCTGGTAGGAGGGGCACAGAGGGAGGAGCCAGCCCACACTCTCAAACTCTGAAAGTGCCAATGGCTCCTGGTGGACCCGTTTATACCCCATGGTACCAATATGGACCCCAGCATCCTCTAGGACGTAAGAGAAATAGAAACACATTTAATTTCATATACATTTTTTTTTAAAGCATCTCCTGATGGGAAAACTAGGAAATGTATATTGGATGTAGAAGTGATGTGGGGGCAGTCCCGCTAATGTTCAAGGTATAAATTCATTTCCAGCTTATAATAGGAGTCAGAGGTAAATGTAGTGTAAGTATGTTATAATAGCTGAACAGATATGAGCGAAAGCTCCTATTACCGGATGAACTGTATGGCTCACAGATAACGCTTGGAGCTGCGCCCTCCCTCTGCACCTACACCGCAGACCTGCGTCTAATGCTGGGGACCATATGCTAACGGAAGTGTGTTCACAATTACTGGATACCGACGGTTACCACACACATGGATTTCCAGCACAGCGGAGAGCTCTGTACCAGCGGGCGGTGAGGATAGCTAGGGCGGTCAGGTGGGAGGACGGCTAGGGCGGTCAGGTGGGAGGACAGCTAGGGCGGTCAGGTGGGAGGACAGCTAGGGCGGTCAGGTGGGAGGACAGCTAGGGCGGTCAGGTGGGAGGACAGCTAGGGCGGTCAGGTGGGAGGACAGCTAGGGCGGTCAGGTGGGAGGACAGCTAGGGCGGTCAGGTGGGAGGACAGCTAGGGCGGTCAGGTGGGAGGACAGCTAGGGCGGTCAGGTGGGAGGACAGCTAGGGCGGTCAGGTGGGAGGACAGCTAGGGCGGTCAGGTGGGAGGACAGCTAGGGCGGTCAGGTGGGAGGACAGCTAGGGCGGTCAGGTGGGAGGACAGCTAGGGCGGTCAGGTGGGAGGACAGCTAGGGCGGTCAGGTGGGAGGACAGCTGGGGCGGTCAGGTGGGAGGACAGCTGGGGCGGTCAGGTGGGAGGACAGCTAGGGCGGTCAGGTGGGAGGACAGCTAGGGCGGTCAGGTGGGAGGACAGCTAGGGCGGTCAGGTGGGAGGACAGCTAGGGCGGTCAGGTGGGAGGACAGCTAGGGCGGGAGGTAGGAGGACAGCTAGGGCGGGAGGTAGGAGGACAGCTAGGGCGGGAGGTAGGAGGACAGCTAGGGCGGGAGGTAGGAGGACAGCTAGGGCGGGAGGTAGGAGGACAGCTAGGGCGGGAGGTAGGAGGACAGCTAGGGCGGGAGGTAGGAGGACAGCTAGGGCGGGAGGTAGGAGGACAGCTAGGGCGGTCAGGTGGGAGGACAGCTAGGGCGGTCAGGTGGGAGGACAGCTAGGGCGGTCAGGTGGGAGGACAGCTAGGGCGGTCAGGTGGGAGGACAGCTAGGGCGGTCAGGTGGGAGGACAGCTAGGGCGGTCAGGTGGAAGGACAGCTAGGGCGGTCAGGTGGGAGGACAGCTAGGGCGGGAGGTAGGAAAACAGCTAGGGCGGGAGGTAGGAGGACAGCTAGGGCGGTCAGGTGGGAGGACAGCTAGGGCGGTCAGGTGGGAGGACAGCTAGGGCGGTCAGGTGGGAGGACAGCTAGGGCGGTCAGGTGGGAGGACAGCTAGGGCGGTCAGGTGGGAGGACAGCTAGGGCGGTCAGGTGGGAGGACAGCTAGGGCGGTCAGGTGGGAGGACAGCTAGGGCGGTCAGGTGGGAGGACAGCTAGGGCGGTCAGGTGGGAGGACAGCTAGGGCGGTCAGGTGGGAGGACAGCTAGGGCGGTCAGGTGGGAGGACAGCTAGGGCGGTCAGGTGGGAGGACAGCTAGGGCGGTCAGGTGGGAGGACAGCTAGGGCGGTCAGGTGGGAGGACAGCTAGGGCGGTCAGGTGGGAGGACAGCTAGGGCGGTCAGGTGGGAGGACAGCTAGGGCGGTCAGGTGGGAGGACAGCTAGGGCGGTCAGGTGGGAGGACAGCTAGGGCGGTCAGGTGGGAGGACAGCTAGGGCGGTCAGGTGGGAGGACAGCTAGGGCGGTCAGGTGGGAGGACAGCTAGGGCGGGAGGTAGGAGGACAGCTAGGGCGGGAGGTGGGAGGACAGCTAGGGCGGGAGGTGGGAGGACAGCTAGGGCGGGAGGTGGGAGGACAGCTAGGGCGGGAGGTGGGAGGACAGCTAGGGCGGGAGGTGGGAGGACAGCTAGGGCGGGAGGTGGGAGGACAGCTAGGGCGGGAGGTGGGAGGACAGCTAGGGCGGGAGGTGGGAGGACAGCTAGGGCGGGAGGTGGGAGGACAGCTAGGGCGGTCAGGTGGGAGGACAGCTAGGGCGGTCAGGTGGGAGGACAGCTAGGGCGGTCAGGTGGGAGGACAGCTAGGGCGGTCAGGTGGGAGGACAGCTAGGGCGGTCAGGTGGGAGGACAGCTAGGGCGGTCAGGTGGGAGGACAGCTAGGGCGGTCAGGTGGGAGGACAGCTAGGGCGGTCAGGTGGGAGGACAGCTAGGGCGGTCAGGTGGGAGGACAGCTAGGGCGGTCAGGTGGGAGGACAGCTAGGGCGGTCAGGTGGGAGGACAGCTAGGGCGGGAGGTAGGAGGACAGCTAGGGCGGGAGGTAGGAGGACAGCTAGGGCGGTCAGGTGGGAGGACAGCTAGGGCGGTCAGGTGGGAGGACAGCTAGGGCGGTCAGGTGGGAGGACAGCTAGGGCGGTCAGGTGGGAGGACAGCTAGGGCGGTCAGGTGGGAGGACAGCTGGGGCGGTCAGGTGGGAGGACAGCTGGGGCGGTCAGGTGGGAGGACAGCTAGGGCGGTCAGGTGGGAGGACAGCTAGGGCGGTCAGGTGGGAGGACAGCTAGGGCGGTCAGGTGGGAGGACAGCTAGGGCGGTCAGGTGGGAGGACAGCTAGGGCGGTCAGGTGGGAGGACAGCTAGGGCGGGAGGTAGGAGGACAGCTAGGGCGGGAGGTAGGAGGACAGCTAGGGCGGGAGGTAGGAGGACAGCTAGGGCGGGAGGTAGGAGGACAGCTAGGGCGGGAGGTAGGAGGACAGCTAGGGCGGGAGGTAGGAGGACAGCTAGGGCGGGAGGTAGGAGGACAGCTAGTGCGGGAGGTAGGAGGACAGCTAGTGCGGGAGGTAGGAGGACAGCTAGGGCGGGAGGTAGGAGGACAGCTAGGGCGGGAGGTAGGAGGACAGCTAGGGCGGGAGGTAGGAGGACAGCGCAGGACTCATATTTGTTCAGCTATTATAACATACTTACACTACATTTACCTCTGATTCCTTTTATAAGCTGGAAGTGAATTTATACCTTGCACATTAGCGGGACTGCCCCCATATCACTTCTACACCCAATATACATTTCCTAGTATTCCATAAGGAGATGCTTTAAATTTATTATATGAAATCAAATGTTTCCATTTTTAATACTTGCGCTCTCTTTTCTTTATTGTAATGTTATAAGATTACTGAGAACTGTCAGATTCATCTCCTCACAGATCCCCTCAAAGTATGAGAGGGACAGACGTGTGCCAGTGACAGGTGATCAGTGATGTCACAGCGTACGGCCAGCATAGGGGTATGTGTGGTACAGGAGCTCCCTGTGACGTGTGTATGTGAGGACAGACGTGTGCCAGTGACAGGTGATCAGTGATGTCACAGCGTACGGCCAGCATAGGGGTACGTGTGGTACAGGAGCTCCCTGTGACGTGTGTATGTGAGGACAGACGTGTGACAGGTGATCAGTGATGTCACAGCGTACGGCCAGCATAGGGGTATGTGTGGTACAGGAGCTCCCTGTGACGTGTGTATGTGAGGACAGACGTGTGCCAGTAACAGGTGATCAGTGATGTCACAGCGTACGGCCAGCATAGGGGTATGTGTGGTACAGGAGCTCCCTGTGACGTGTGTATGTGAGGACAGACGTGTGACAGGTGATCAGTGATGTCACAGCGTACGGCCAGCATAGGGGTATGTGTGGTACAGGAGCTCCCTGTGACGTGTGTATGTGAGGACAGACGTGTGCCAGGCACAGTGACAGGTGATCAGTGATGTCACAGCGTACGGCCAGCATAGGGGTATGTGTGGTACAGGAGCTCCCTGTGACGTGTGTATGTGAGGACAGACGTGTGCCAGGCACAGTGACAGGTGATCAGTGATGTCACAGCGTACGGCCAGCATAGGTGTACGTGTGGTACAGGAGCTCCCTGTGACGTGTGTATGTGAGGACAGACGTGTGCCAGTGACAGGTGATCAGTGATGTCACAGCGTACGGCCAGCATAGGGGTATGTGTGGTACAGGAGCTCCCTGTGACGTGTGTATGTGAGGACAGACGTGTGACAGGCACAGTGACAGGTGATCAGTGATGTCACAGCGTACGGCCAGCATAGGTGTACGTGTGGTACAGGAGCTCCCTGTGACGTGTGTATGTGAGGACAGACGTGTGCCAGTGACAGGTGATCAGTGATGTCACAGCGTACGGCCAGCATAGGGGTATGTGTGGTACAGGAGCTCCCTGTGACGTGTGTATGTGAGGACAGACGTGTGCCAGGCACAGTGACAGGTGATCAGTGATGTCACAGCGTACAGCCAGCATAGGGGTACGTGTGGTACAGCAGCTCCCTGTGACGTGTGTATGTGAGGACAGACGTGTGCCAGGCACAGTGACAGGTGATCAGTGATGTCACAGCGTACGGCCAGCATAGGGGTACGTGTGGTACAGGAGCTCCCTGTGACGTGTGTATGTGAGGACAGACGTGTGACAGGTGATCAGTGATGTCACAGCGTACGGCCAGCATAGGGGTATGTGTGGTACAGGAGCTCCCTGTGACGTGTGTATGTGATGGACAGACGTGTGCCAGGCACAGTGACAGGTGATCAGTGATGTCACAGCGTACGGCCAGCATAGGGGTATGTGTGGTACAGGAGCTCCCTGTGACGTGTGTATGTGAGGACAGACGTGTGCCAGGCACAGTGACAGGTGATCAGTGATGTCACAGCGTACGGCCAGCATAGGGGTACGTGTGGTACAGGAGCTCCCTGTGACGTGTGTATGTGAGGACAGACGTGTGCCAGGCACAGTGACAGGTGATCAGTGATGTCACAGCGTACGGCCAGCATAGGGGTACGTGTGGTACAGGAGCTCCCTGTGACGTGTGTATGTGAGGACAGACGTGTGCCAGGCACAGTGACAGGTGATCAGTGATGTCACAGCGTACGGCCAGCATAGGGGTATGTGTGGTACAGGAGCTCCCTGTGACGTGTGTATGTGAGGACAGACGTGTGCCAGGCACAGTGACAGGTGATCAGTGATGTCACAGCGTACGGCCAGCATAGGGGTACGTGTGGTACAGGAGCTCCCAGTGACGTGTGTATGTGAGGACAGACGTGTGCCAGTGACAGGTGATCAGTGATGTCACAGCGTACGGCCAGCATAGGGGTACGTGTGGTACAGGAGCTCCCTGTGACGTGTGTATGTGAGGACAGACGTGTGACAGGCACAGTGACAGGTGATCAGTGATGTCACAGCGTACGGCCAGCATAGGGGTATGTGTGGTACATGAGCTCCCTGTGACGTGTGTATGTGAGGACAGACGTGACAGGCACAGTGACAGGTGATCAGTGATGTCACAGCGTACGGCCAGCATAGGGGTATGTGTGGTACAGGAGCTCCCTGTGACGTGTGTATGTGAGGACAGACGTGTGCCAGTAACAGGTGATCAGTGATGTCACAGCGTACGGCCAGCATAGGGGTATGTGTGGTACAGGAGCTCCCTGTGACGTGTGTATGTGAGGACAGACGTGTGCCAGGCACAGTGACAGGTGATCAGTGATGTCACAGCGTACGGCCAGCATAGGGGTATGTGTGGTACAGGAGCTCCCTGTGACGTGTGTATGTGAGGACAGACGTGTGACAGGCACAGTGACAGGTGATCAGTGATGTCACAGCGTACGGCCAGCATAGGGGTATGTGTGGTACAGGAGCTCCCTGTGACGTGTGTATGTGAGGACAGACGTGTGCCAGGCACAGTGACAGGTGATCAGTGATGTCACAGCGTACGGCCAGCATAGGGGTATGTGTGGTACAGGAGCTCCCTGTGACGTGTGTATGTGATGGACAGACGTGTGCCAGGCACAGTGACAGGTGATCAGTGATGTCACAGCGTACGGCCAGCATAGGGGTATGTGTGGTACAGGAGCTCCCTGTGACGTGTGTATGTGAGGACAGACGTGTGACAGGTGATCAGTGATGTCACAGCGTACGGCCAGCATAGGGGTATGTGTGGTACAGGAGCTCCCTGTGACGTGTGTATGTGAGGACAGACGTGTGCCAGGCACAGTGACAGGTGATCAGTGATGTCACAGCGTACGGCCAGCATAGGGGTATGTGTGGTACAGGAGCTCCCTGTGACGTGTGTATGTGAGGACAGACGTGTGCCAGGCACAGTGACAGGTGATCAGTGATGTCACAGCGTACGGCCAGCATAGGGGTACGTGTGGTACAGGAGCTCCCTGTGACGTGTGTATGCGAGGACAGACGTGTGACAGGCACAGTGACAGGTGATCAGTGATGTCACAGCGTACGGCCAGCATAGGGGTATGTGTGGTACAGGAGCTCCCTGTGACGTGTGTATGTGAGGACAGACGTGTGACAGGTGATCAGTGATGTCACAGCGTACGGCCAGCATAGGGGTATGTGTGGTACAGGAGCTCCCTGTGACGTGTGTATGTGAGGACAGACGTGTGCCAGGCACAGTGACAGGTGATCAGTGATGTCACAGCGTACGGTCAGCATAGGGGTATGTGTGGTACAGGAGCTCCCTGTGACGTGTGTATGTGAGAACAGACGTGTGACAGGCACAGTGACAGGTGATCAGTGATGTCACAGCGTACGGCCAGCATAGGGGTATGTGTGGTACAGGAGTTCCCTGTGACGTGTGTATGTGAGGACAGACGTGTGCCAGGCACAGTGACAGGTGATCAGTGATGTCACAGCGTACGGCCAGCATAGGGGTACGTGTGGTACAGGAGCTCCCTGTGACGTGTGTATGTGAGGACAGACGTGTGCCAGCACAGTGACAGGTGATCAGTGATGTCACAGCGTACGGCCAGCATAGGGGTATGTGTGGTACAGGAGCTCCCTGTGACGTGTGTATGTGAGGACAGACGTGTGACAGGCACAGTGACAGGTGATCAGTGATGTCACAGCGTACGGCCAGCATAGGGGTATGTGTGGTACAGGAGCTCCCTGTGACGTGTGTATGTGAGGACAGACGTGTGCCAGTAACAGGTGATCAGTGATGTCACAGCGTACGGCCAGCACAGGGGTACGTGTGGTACAGGAGCTCCCTGTGACGTGTGTATGTGAGGACAGACGTGTGACAGGCACAGTGACAGGTGATCAGTGATGTCACAGCGTACGGCCAGCACAGGGGTACGTGTGGTACAGGAGCTCCCTGTGACGTGTGTATGTGAGGACAGACGTGTGCCAGGCACAGTGACAGGTGATCAGTGATGTCACAGCGTACGGCCAGCATAGGGGTATGTGTGGTACAGGAGCTCCCTGTGACGTGTGTATGTGAGGACAGACGTGTGCCAGTAACAGGTGATCAGTGATGTCACAGCGTACGGCCAGCATAGGGGTACGTGTGGTACAGGAGCTCCCTGTGACGTGTGTATGTGAGGACAGACGTGTGACAGGCACAGTGATAGGTGATCAGTGATGTCACAGCGTACGGCCAGCATAGGGGTATGTGTGGTACAGGAGCTCCCTGTGACGTGTGTATGTGAGGACAGACGTGTGACAGGCACAGTGACAGGTGATCAGTGATGTCACAGCGTACGGCCAGCATAGGGGTACGTGTGGTACAGGAGCTCCCTGTGACGTGTGTATGTGAGGACAGACGTGTGACAGGCACAGTGATAGGTGATCAGTGATGTCACAGCGTACGGCCAGCATAGGGGTATGTGTGGTACAGGAGCTCCCTGTGACGTGTGTATGTGAGGACAGACGTGTGACAGGCACAGTGACAGGTGATCAGTGATGTCACAGCGTACGGCCAGCATAGGGGTATGTGTGGTACAGGAGCTCCCTGTGACGTGTGTATGTGAGGACAGACGTGTGACAGGCACAGTGACAGGTGATCAGTGATGTCACAGCGTACGGCCAGCATAGGGGTATGTGTGGTACAGCAGCTCCCTGTGACGTGTGTATGTGAGGACAGACGTGTGACAGGCACAGTGACAGGTGATCAGTGATGTCACAGCGTACGGCCAGCATAGGGGTACGTGTGGTACAGGAGCTCCCTGTGACGTGTGTATGTGATGGACAGACGTGTGACAGGCACAGTGACAGGTGATCAGTGATGTCACAGCGTACGGCCAGCATAGGGGTATGTCCTGTGACGTGTGTATGAGGATTATGCAGCAGTTGGTGCACCTTTGTATATTGGGTGAGAATACCCCAGTGGTGGTTATGTGGGGCAGAGGGGGGCAGTCATACATTACATGAGGGTCTCACCATAAGCAGATCTGAGGTTTCTTCATCTTCGGCTGGGGAAACAGATAAGGGATCATGAGACAAGAATGACATGACAGCACTTCTACCCGGAGAGAGCAGGGAGACCGGGATGAGCCCAGGACCCCCCAACAGTACAGCTACCGGGAGCAGGCGAAAACAGTGATTAACATGAGATGGGGAAATATTGCAGATAGCTGTGGGGGGGGTCAACACAGGGGAGACGGGTGACACGGAAGACGGGTGAGGGGGGTAACTCGGGGTAGACGGGTGAGGGGGGCAACACGGAGGAGACGGGTGACACGGAAGGCGGGTGAGGGGGGTAACTCGGGGTAGACGGATGAGGGGGGGTAAGAGGGGAGAAGGGTGAGGGGGGGGGGGTAACACGGGGGAGACGGGTGATAGTGGTAACACGGGGGAGACGGGTGGGAGGGGGTAACACGGGGGAGACGGGTGGGAGGGGGAGTAACACGGGGGAGACGGGTGAGGGGGGAGTAACACGGGGGAGACGGGTGAGGGGGGAGTAACACGGAGGAGACGGGTGAGGGGGGGGGGTAACGGGGAGGACGGGTGAGGGGGGTAATGCCGGGGAGAGGGGGTAACAGGGGAGACGGGTGAAATGGGTAACTCAGGGAAGAAGGGTATCTCGGGGAAGTCGGGTGGTGAGGGTAATGCCGGGGATAGGGGGTAACAGGGAAGACGGGTGAGGGGGGTAACTCCGGGGAATACGGGTGAGGGGGGTAACACTGGGGAGATGGGTAACGCCGGGGGAGACGGGTGAGGTGGGGGTAACACGGGGGAGAGGGGTAACTCGGGGAAGACGGGTGAGGGGGGTAACTCAGGGAATACGGGTGAGGGGGGTAACGCCAGGGAGAGGGGGTAACAGGGGAGACGAGTAACTCGGGGTAGATGGGTGAGGGGGGTAACGCTGGGGAGACGGGTGAGAGGGGTAACACGGGGGAGACGGCTGAGGGAGTAACAGGGGAGATGAGTGACTCGGGGAATACGGGTGAGGGGGGTAACGCCGGGGAGAGGGGTGTAACACGGGGTAGATGGGTGAGGGGGAAACGCCGGGGTGAGGGTTGAGGAGGTAACTCGGGGAATACAGGCAACTTGGGGGAGACGGGTGAGGGAGGGGTAACACGGGGGAGACGGGTGAGGGAGGGGTAACACGGGGGAGACGGGTGAGGGAGGGGTAACACGGGGGAGACGGGTGAGGGAGGGGTAACACGGGGAGGACGGGTGAGGGAGGGGTAACACGGGGAGGACGGGTGAGGGGGGTAACGCCGGGGAGAGGGGGTAACAGGGGAGACGGGTGAAAAGGGTAACTCGGGGAAGAAGGGTGAGGAGGGTAACTCGGGGAAGTCGGGTGAGGAGGGTAACGCCGGGGATAGGGGGTAACAGGGAAGACGTGTGAGGGGGTAACACGGGGGAGACGGGTGAGGGGGGGGGTAACACGGGGAGAGGGGTAACTCGGGGAAGACAGGTGAGGGGGGTAACACCGGGGAGAGGGGGGTAACAGGGGAGACGGGTAACTCGGGGTAGATGGGTGAGGGGGTAACACGGGGGACACGGGGGTAACTCGGGGAATACGGGTGAGGGGATAACGCCAGGGAAGACGGGTGAGGGGGGGTAACACGAGGGAGACGGGTAACTCGGGGGAGACGGGCGAGGGAGTAACAGGGGAGACGGGTGAGAGGGGTAACACGGGGGAGACCGGTGAGGGAGTAACAGGGGAGACGGGTAACTCGGGGTAGATGGGTGAGGGGGGTAACGCCGGGGAGACGGGTGAGAGGGGTAACACGGGGGAGACGGGTGAGGGAGTAACAGGGGAGACGGGTAACTCAGGGAATACGGGTGAGGGGGGTAACACCGGGGAGAGGGGGGCAACAGGGGAGACGGGTAACTCAGGGAATACGGGTGAGGGGGGTAACACCGGGGGAGACGGGTGAGGGGGGTAACGCCGGGGAGAGGGGTGTAACACGGGGGAGATGGGTAGATGGGTGAGGGGGTAACGCCGGGGTGAGGAGGTAACTCGGGGAATACGGGTAACTCGGGGGTGAGGGGGTAACACGGGGGAGACAGGTGAGCTGGTAACACGGGGGAGACCGGTGAGGGAGTAAAGGGGAGACAGGTAACTCGGGGTAATTGGGTGAGGGGGGTAACGCCGGGGAGACGGGTGAGAGGGGTAACACGGGGGAGACGGGTGAGGAAGTAACAGGGAATACGGGTGGGGGGGGTAACGCCGGGGAGAGGGGTGAGGGGGGTAACACGGGGGAGACGGGTAACTCGGGGTAGATGGGTGAGGGGGTAACGCCGGTGTGAGGGTTGAGGAGGTAACTCGGGGAATACGGGTAACTCGGGGGTGAGGGGGTAACACAGGGGAGACGGGGGAAACTCGGGGAATACGGGTGAGGGGGGGTAACACCGGGGAAGACGGGTGAGGGGGGGGGGGGTAACGCCGGGGAGAGGGGGTAACACGGGGGAGACAGGTGAGGGAGTAACAGGGGAGACGGGTGAGGGGGGTAACGCCGGGGAGACGGGTGAGGGGGGGTAACACGGGGGAGACAGGTGAGGGGGGGTAACACCGGGGAGACGGGTGAGGGGGGGGGTAACACCGGGGAGACGGGTGAGGGGGTAACGCTGGGGAGAGGGAGTAACAGGGGAGACGGGTGAGAGGGGTAATACGGGTGAGGGGGTAACACGGGGGAGACAGGTGAGAGAGGTGAGACGGGTGAGAGGGGTAATACGGGTGAAAGGGTAACACAGGGGAGACGGGTGAGGGGGGGGGGGGGGTAACTCCGTGGAGAAGGGTGAGAGGGATAACAGGGGAGAAGGGTGAGAGGGGTAATACGGGTGAGGGGGGGTAACACGGGGGAGAAGGGTGAGAGAGTAACAGGGGAGACGGGTAACTCGGGGGAGACGGGTGAAGGAATAACAGGGGAGACGGGTGAGAGGGGTAACACGGGGGAGACGGGTAATTCGGGGGAGACGGGTGAGGGAGTAACAGGGGAGACGGGGAATACGGGTGAGGGAGTAACAGGGGAGACGGGTAACTCCGGGAATACGGGTGAGGGGGGTAACTCGGGGGTAAGGTCACGTACACCGAGCAGGGCCTCAGGCCTCGGCCTCACGTACTGGCTTCGTGTGATCATGTCCCGGCCACAGAGCGGCGACTTCTGTCCCCATGACAACAGCTTCCATCTGGTAACTAAAGGCAACGCCGTAGTCAGGACCTTCATAGTTGGAACCAATGAAAAGGTTAGAAAAAAATAACTGACACTACTCTCAGCCAATCAGCGTAAGGATGAGTACGTTGGTTGCCGGAAGTGACGATCCCAATGACGCCAGGCAATGCGCATGCGCGAAACTGATCCGTTCACATCCGGCTCTCCCGAGAGGAAGATGGCGGCGGCTGCAGGATCCCCTTTTACAGTAATATCATCTGTTATATCATATAATGCTCTGCTGACGCAGAGAGAGGGGGGATGGTGACATAAGGGAGAGGGGAGGATGGTGACAGGAGAGAGAGGACAGGGGAGGATGGTGACAGGAGAGAGGGGAGGATGGTGACAGGAGAGAGAGGCGGATGGTGACAGGAGAGAGAGGTGGATGGTGACAGGAGAGAGGGGAGGATGGTGACAGGAGAGAGAGGTGGATGGTGACAGGAGAGAGAGGTGGATGGTGACAGGAGAGAGAGGTGGATGGTGACAGGAGAGAGAGAGAGGGGAGGATGGTGACAGGAGAGAGAGAGAGGGGAGGATGGTGACAGGAGGGGGAGAGGGGAGGATGGTGACAGGAGAGAGAAGGATGGTGACAGGAGGGGGAGAGGGTAGGATGGTGACAGGAGGGGGAGAGGGGAGGATGGTGACAGGAGAGAGAGGACAGGGAAGGATGGTGACAGGAGAGAGAGGAGAGGGGAGGATGGTGACAGGAGAGAGAAGGATGGTGACAGGAGAGGGGAGGATGGTGACAGGAGAGAGAGGCGGGGATGGTGACAGGAGAGAGAGGACAGGGGAGGATGGTGACAGGAGAGAGAGGAGAGGAGGATGGTGACAGGAGAGAGAGGAGAGGGGAGGATGGTTACAGGAGAGAGAGGACAGGGGAGGATGGTGACTGGAGAGAGAGGAGTGGGGAGGATGGTGACAGGAGAGAGAGAGGAGAGGGGAGGATGGTGACTGGAGAGAGGAGAGGG
This sequence comes from Pseudophryne corroboree, assembly GCF_028390025.1. Lineage (NCBI taxonomy): Eukaryota > Metazoa > Chordata > Amphibia > Anura > Myobatrachidae > Pseudophryne > Pseudophryne corroboree. Next base: position 515,602,462 of record NC_086450.1, on the reverse strand, counting down.
GAGGATGGTGACTGGAGAGAGAGGACGGGGAGGATGGTGACAGGAGAGAGAGGGGAGGATGGTGACAGGAGAGAGGAGAGGGGAGGATGGTGACAGGAGAGAGAGGAGAGGGGAGGATGGTGACAGGAGAGAGGGGAGGATGGTGACAGGAGAGAGAGAGGAGAGGGGAGGATGGTGACTGGAGAGAGAGGAGAGGGAAGGATGGTGACAGGAGAGAGGGGAGGATGGTGACAGGAGAGAGAGGCGGATGGTGACAGGAGAGAGAGAGGGGAGGATGGTGACAGGAGGGGGAGAGGGGAGGATGGTGACAGGAGAGAGATGGATGGTGACAGGAGGGGGAGAGGGGAGGATGGTGACAGGAGAGAGAGGCGGGGATGGTGACAGGAGAGAGAGGAGAGGGGAGGATGGTTACAGGAGAGAGAGGAGAGGGGAGGATGGTTACAGGAGAGAGAGGACAGGGGAGGATGGTGACAGGAGAGAGAGAGGAGTGGGGACGATGGTGACTGGAGAGAGAGGAGTGGGGAGGATGGTGACTGGAGAGAGAGGAGTGGGGAGGATGGTGACTGGAGAGAGAGTAGAGGGGAGGATGGTCACTGGAGAGAGAGGGGAGGATGGTGACTGGAGAGAGGAGAGGGGGGGATGGTGACTGGAGAGAGAGGATGGGGAGGATGGTGACGGGAGAGAGAGGGGAGGATGGTGACAGGGGAGAGAAGAGAGGGGAGGATGGTGACAGGAGAGAGGAGAGGGGAGGATGGTGACAGGAGAGAGGAGAGGGGAGGGGAGGATGGTGACGGGAGAGAGAGGGGAGGATGGTGACGGGAGAGAAGAGAGGGGAGGATGGTGACAGGAGAGAGGAGAGGGGAGGATGGTGACAGGAGAGAGAGAGGAGAGGGGAGGATGGTGACAGGAGAGAGAGGAGAGGGGAGGATGGTGACAGGAGAGAGAGAGGAGAGGGGAGGATGGTGACTGGAGAGAGAGGAGAGGGGAGGATGGTGACAGGAGAGAGGGGAGGATGGTTACAGGAGAGAGAGGACAGGGGAGGATGGTGACAGGAGAGAGAGAGGAGTGGGGACGATGGTGACTGGAGAGAGAGGAGTGGGGAGGATGGTGACTGGAGAGAGAGGAGAGGGGAGGATGGTGACTGGAGAGAGAGGAGAGGGGAGGATGGTGACTGGAGAGAGAGGAGAGGGGAGGATGGTGACTGGAGGAGAGGAGAGGGGAGGATGGTGACTGGAGAGAGAGGACGGGGAGGATGGTGACAGGAGAGAGAGGGGAGGATGGTGACAGGGGAGAGAAGAGAGGGGAGGATGGTGACAGGAGAGAGGAGAGGGGAGGATGGTGACAGGAGAGAGAGGAGAGGGGAGGATGGTGACAGGAGAGAGAGGAGAGGGGAGGATGGTGACAGGAGAGAGAGAGAGGAGAGGGGAGGATGGTGACTGGAGAGAGAGGAGAGGGAAGGATGGTGACAGGAGAGAGGGGAGGATGGTGACAGGGGAGAGAGAGGAGAGGGGAGGATGGTGACTGGAGAGAGAGGAGTGGGGAGGATGGTGACAGGAGAGAGAGGGGAGGATGGTTACAGGAGAGAGAGGACAGGGGAGGATGGTGACAGGAGAGAGAGAGGAGTGGGGACGATGGTGACTGGAGAGAGAGGAGTGGGGAGGATGGTGACTGGAGAGAGAGGAGAGGGGAGGATGGTGACAGGAGAGAGAGGGGAGGATGGTTACAGGAGAGAGAGAGGAGTGGGGACGATGGTGACTGGAGAGAGAGGAGTGGGGAGGATGGTGACTGGAGAGAGAGGAGAGGGGAGGATGGTGACAGGAGAGAGAGGGGAGGATGGTTACAGGAGAGAGAGGACAGGGGAGGATGGTGACAGGAGAGAGAGAGGAGTGGGGACGATGGTGACTGGAGAGAGAGGAGTGGGGAGGATGGTGACTGGAGAGAGAGGAGAGGGGAGGATGGTGACTGGAGAGAGAGGAGAGGGGAGGATGGTGACTGGAGAGAGGAGAGGGGAGGATGGTGACTGGAGAGAGAGGACGGGGAGGATGGTGACAGAAGAGAGAGGGGAGGATGGTGACAGGGGAGAGAAGAGAGGGGAGGATGGTGACAGGAGAGAGGAGAGGGGAGGATGGTGACAGGAGAGAGAGGAGAGGGGAGGAATGTGACAGGAGAGAGAGGAGAGGGGAGGATGGTGACAGGAGAGAGAGAGGAGAGGGGAGGATGTGACTGGAGAGAGAGGAGAGGGGAGGATGGTGACTGGAGAGAGAGGAGAGGGAAGGATGGTGACAGGAGAGAGGGGAGGATGGTGACAGGGGAGAGAGAGAGAAGAGGGGAGGATGGTGACAGGAGAGAGAGAGAGAAGAGGGGAGGATGGTGGGTATCCGGACTCCAGGTCGACAACAAAAAGGTCGACACACCTTAGGTCGACACACCTTAGGTCGACATGGACAAAAGGTCGACATGGACAAGGTCGACATGGAAAAAGGTCGACATGAGTTTTTTATGTTTTTTTTCTCTTTTTTTGAACCTTTTCATACTTAACGATCCACGTGGACTACGATTGGAACGGTAATCTGTGCCGAGCGGAGCGAAGGCACCATGCCCGAAGCATGGCGAGCTAAGCGGTGCACTAATTGGGGTTCCCGGTCACTCTACGAAGAAAACGACACCAAAAAAACATAAAAAACTCATGTCGACCTTTTTCCATGTCGACCTTGTTCCCGTCGACCTTTTTTCCATGTCGACCAATTGGTGTCGACCTAAGGTGTGTTGACCTTTTTGTTGTCGACCCTGAGTCCCAGACCCGGATGGTGACAGGAGAGGGGAGGATGGTGACAGGAGAGAGAGGGGAGGATGGTGACAGGAGAGAGAGAGAAGAGAGGAGGATGGTGACTGGAGAGAGGAGAGGGGAGGATGGTGACAGGAGAGAGAGGCAGGGGAGGATGGTGACGGGAGGGAGAGGAGAGGGGAAGATGGTGACAGGAAGGGGAGGATGGTGACAGGAGAGAGAGGAGAGGGGAGGATGGTGACAGGAGAGAGAGGAGAGGGGAGGATGGTTGACAGGAGAGAGAGGAGAGGGGAGGATGGTGACAGGAGAGAGAGGAGGGGGAAGGATGGTGACAGGAGAGAGAGAGGAGAGGGGAGGATGGTTGACAGGAGAGAGGAGGGGGAAGGATGGTGACAGGAGAGAGAGGGGAGGATGGTGACAGAGGAGGGAGAGGAGAGGACAGGGGAGGATGGTAAATGGGAGGCAGAGGAGAGGGGAGGATGGTGACAGGAGAGAGAGGAGAGAGTGGAGGATGGTGACAGAGAGAGGAGAGGGGAGGATGGTGACAGGAGAGAGAGAGGAGAGGGGAGGATGGTGACAGGAGAGAGGGGAGGATTGTGACAGAAAAGAGAGGAGAGGGGAGGATGGTGACAGGAGAGAGAGGAGAGGGGAGAATGGTGACAGGAGAGAGAGGGGGAAGGATGATGACAGGAGAGAGAGGATAGGGGAGGATGGTGACAGGGGAAAGAGAGGGGGGAGGATGGTGACAGGAGAGAGAGGAGAGGATGGTGACAGAGGAGAGGGGAGGATGGTGACAGGAGAGAGAGGAGAGGGGAGGATGGTGACAGGAGAGAGAGAGGAGAGGGGAGGATGGTGACAGGAGAGAGAGGAGAGGGGAGGATGGTGACAGGAGAGAGAGAGAGGAGAGGGGAGGATGGTGACAGGAGAGAGAGAGAGGAGAGGATTGTGACAGAAAAGAGAGGAGAGGGTAGGATGGATCCAGGAGAGAGAGGAGAGGGGAGGATGGTGACAGGAGAGAGAGGCAGGGGAGGATGGTGACGGGAGGGAGAGGAGAGGGGAAGATGGTGACAGGAAGGGGAGGATGGTGACAGGAGAGAGAGGAGAGGGGAGGATGGTGACAGGAGAGAGAGGAGAGGGGAGGATGGTTGACAGGAGAGAGAGGAGAGGGGAGGATGGTGACAGGAGAGAGAGGAGGGGGAAGGATGGTGACAGGAGAGAGAGAGGAGAGGGGAGGATGGTTGACAGGAGAGAGGAGGGGGAAGGATGGTGACAGGAGAGAGAGGGGAGGATGGTGAGAGAGGAGAGGACAGGGGAGGATGGTGACGGGAGGCAGAGGAGAGGGGAGGATGGTGACAGGAGAGAGAGGAGAGAGGGGAGGATGGTGACAGAGAGAGGAGAGGGGAGGATGGTGACAGGAGAGAGAGAGGAGAGGGGAGGATGGTGACAGGAGAGAGAGGAGAGGGGAGGATTGTGACAGAAAAGAGAGGAGAGGGGAGGATGGTGACAGGAGAGAGAGGAGAGGGGAGGATGGTGACGGGAGAGAGAGGGGGAAGGATGGTGACAGGAGAGAGAGGATAGGGGAGGATGGTGACGGGAGAGAGAGCGGGAAGGATGGTGACAGGAAAGAGAGGAGAGGATGGTGACAGAGGAGAGGGGAGGATGGTGACAGGAGAGAGAGGAGAGGGGAGGATGGTGACAGGAGAGAGAGAGGAGAGGGGAGGATGGTGACAGGAGAGAGAGGAGAGGGGAGGATGGTGACAGGAGAGAGAGAGGAGAGGGGAGGATGGTGACAGGAGAGAGAGAGAGAGAAGAGGGTAGGATTGTGACAGAAAAGAGAGGAGAGGGTAGGATGGGTCCAGGAGAGAGAGGAGAGGGGAGGATGGTGACAGGAGAGAGAGGAGAGGGGAGGATGGTTGACAGGAGAGAGAGGAGAGGGGAGGATGGTGACAGGAGAGAGAGGAGGGGGAAGGATGGTGACAGGAGAGAGAGGAGAGGGGAGGATGGTTGACAGGAGAGAGGAGGGGGAAGGATGGTGACAGGAGAGAGAGGGGAGGATGGTGACAGAGGAGAGAGAGGAGAGGACAGGGGAGGATGGTAAATGGGAGGCAGAGGAGAGGGGAGGATGGTGACAGGAGAGAGAGGAGAGAGTGGAGGATGGTGACAGAGAGAGGAGAGGGGAGGATGGTGACAGGAGAGAGAGAGGAGAGGGGAGGATGGTGACAGGAGAGAGAGGAGAGGGGAGGATTGTGACAGAAAAGAGAGGAGAGGGGAGGATGGTGACAGGAGAGAGAGGAGAGGGGAGAATGGTGACGGGAGAGAGAGGGGGAAGGATGGTGACAGGAGAGAGAGGATAGGGGAGGATGGTGACAGGGGAAAGAGAGGGGGGAGGATGGTGACAGGAGAGAGAGTAGAGGATGGTGACAGAGGAGAGGGGAGGATGGTGACAGGAGAGAGAGGAGAGGGGAGGATGGTGACAGGAGAGAGAGAGGAGAGGGGAGGATGGTGACAGGAGAGAGAGGAGAGGGGAGGATGGTGACAGGAGAGAGAGAGGAGAGGGGAGGATGGTGACAGGAGAGAGAGAGAGGAGAGGATTGTGACAGAAAAGAGAGGAGAGGGTAGGATGGATCCAGGAGAGAGAGGAGAGGGGAGGATGGTGACAGGAGAGAGAGGCAGGGGAGGATGGTGACGGGAGGGAGAGGAGAGGGGAAGATGGTGACAGGAGAGAGAGGAGAGGGGAGGATGGTGACAGGAGAGAGAGGAGAGGGGAGGATGGTTGACAGGGGAGGATGGTGACAGGAGAGAGAGGAGGGGGAAGGATGGTGACAGGAGAGAGAGAGGAGAGGGGAGGATGGTGACGGGAGAGAGAGGGGGAAGGATGGTGACAGGAGAGAGAGGATAGGGGAGGATGGTGACAGGGGAGAGAGAGCGGGGAGGATGGTGACAGGAAAGAGAGGAGAGGATGGTGACAGAGGAGAGGGGAGGATGGTGACAGGAGAGAGAGGAGAGGGGAGGATGGTGACAGGAGAGAGAGAGGAGAGGGGAGGATGGTGACAGGAGAGAGAGGAGAGGGGAGGATGGTGACAGGAGAGAGAGAGAGGAGAGGGGAGGATTGTGACAGAAAAGAGGAGAGGGTAGGATGGGTCCAGGAGAGAGAGGAGAGGGGAGGATGGTGACAGGAGAGAGAGGCAGGGGAGGATGGTGACGGGAGGGAGAGGAGAGGGGAAGATGGTGACAGGAGAGAGAGGAGAGGGGAGGATGGTGACAGGAGAGAGAGGAGAGGGGAGGATGGTGACAGGAGAGAGAGGAGAGGGGGGGATGGTTGACAGGAGAGAGAGGAGAGGGGAGGATGGTGACGAGAGAGAGGGGAGGATGGTGACAGAGAGAGGAGAGGGGAGGATGGTGACAGGAGAGAGAGAGGAGAGGGGAGGATGGTGACAGGAGAGAGAGGAGAGGGGAGGATTGTGACAGAAAGGAGAGGAGAGGGGAGGATGGTGACAGGAGAGAGAGGAGAGGGGAGGATGGTGACAGGGGAGAGAGGGGGAAGGATGGTGACAGGAGAGAGAGGATAGGGGAGGATGGTGACAGGGGAGAGAGAGGGGGGAGGATGGTGACAGGAGAGAGAGGGGGGAGGATGGTGACAGGAGAGAGAGGGGAGGATGGTGACAGAGGGGAGGATGGTGACAGGAGAGAGAGGAGAGGGGAGGATGGTGACAGGAGAGAGAGAGGAGAGGGGAGGATGGTGACAGGAGAGAGAGAAGAGGGGAGGATGGTGACAGGAGAGAGAGAGAGGAGAGGGGAGGATGGTGACAGGAGAGAGAGAGATGAGAGGGGAGGGTTGTGACAGAAAAGAGAGGAGAGGGTAGGATGGGTCCAGGAGAGAGAGGGGAGGATGGTGACAGGAGAGGGTGGAAAATGGTGACAGGAGAGAGAGGGGAGGATGGTGACAGGAGAGGGTGGAGGATGGTGACAGGAGAGAGAGAGGGGGGAGGATGGTGACAGGAGAGAGAGGAGACGGGGGAGGATGGTGACAGGAGAGAGGAGAGGGGAGGATGGTGACAGGAGAGGGGAGGATGGTGACAGGAGAGAGGAGAGGGGAGGATGGTGACAGGAGAGAGAGGAGAGGGGAGGATGGTGACAGGAGAGAGAGGAGAGGGGAGGATGGTGACAGGAGAGAGAGGAGGATGGTGACAGGAGAGAGAGGAGAGGGGAGGATGGTGACAGGAGAGAGGGGAGGATGGTGACAGGAGAGGGGAGGATGGTGACAGGAGAGAGGAGAAGGGAGGATGGTGACAGGAGAGAGAGGAGAGGGGAGGATGTGACAGGAGAGAGAGGATAGGGGATGATGGTGACAGGAGGGAGAGGGAGGATGGTGACAGGAGGGAGAGGGGAGGATGGTGACAGGAGAGAGAGGGGAGGATGGTGACAGGAAAGAGGAGGATGGTGACAGGAGAGAGGAGAATGGTGGCAGAAGAGAGGGGAGGATGGTGACAGGAGGTAGAGGGGAGGATGGCGACAGGAGAGAGAGGAGAGGGGAGGATGGTGAAAGGAGGGTGAGGGGAGGATGGTGATAGGAGAGAGAGGACAGGGGAGGATGGTGACAGGAGAGGGGAGGATGGTGACAGGAGGGAGAGGGGAGGATGGTGAAAGGAGGGAGAGGGGAGGATGGTGAAAGGAGGGAGAGGGGAGGATGGTGACGGGAGGGAGAGGAGAGGGGAGGATGGTGACAGGAGAGAGAGGAGAGGGGAGGATGGTGACAGGAGAGAGAGGAGAGGGGAGGATGGTGACAGGAGAGAGAGAGGAGAGGGGAGGATGGTGACAGGAGGGAGAGGGGAGGATGGTGACAGGAGGGAGAGGAGAGGGGAGGATGGTGAAAGGAGGGAGAGGGGAGGATGGTGAAAGGAGGGAGAGGGGAGGATGGTGAAAGGAGGGAGAGGGGAGGATGGTGACGGGAGGGAGAGGAGAGGGGAGGATGGTGACAGGAGAGAGAGGAGAGGGGAAGATGGTGAAAGGAGGGAGAGGGGAGGATGGTGACAGGAGTGAGAGGAGAGGGGAGGATGGTGAAAGGAGGGAGAGGGGAGGATGTTAACAGGAGGGAGAGGAGAGGGGAGGATGGTGAAAGGAGGGAGAGGGGAGGATGGTGACAGGAGGGAGAGGGGAGGATGGTGACAGGAGGGAGAGGAGAGGGGAGGATGGTGAAAGGAGGGAGAGGGGAGGATAGTGAAAGGAGGGAGAGGGGAGGATGGTGACAGGAGGGAGAGGAGAGGAGAGGGGAGGATGGTGACAGGAGAGAGAGGAAAGGATGGTGACAGGAGAGAGAGGAGAGGGGAGGATGGTGACAGAAGAGAGAGAGGAGAGGGGAGGATGGTGACAGGAGAGAGAGAGAGGAGAGGGGAGGATTGTGACAGAAAAGAGAGGAGAGGGGAGGATGGTGACAGGAGAGAGAGGGGAGGATAGTGACAGGGGAGAGAGGGGAGGATAGTGACAGGGGAGAGAGAGGGGGGAGGATGGTGACAGGAGAGAGAGGGGAGGATGGTGACAGGAGAGGGTGGAGGATGGTGACAGGAGAGAGAGGGGAGGATGGTGACAGGAGAGGGTGGAGGATGGTGACAGGAGAGAGAGAGGGGGGGGGGTGGTGACAGGAGAGAGAGGAGACGGGGAGGATGGTGACAGGAGAGAGGAGAGGGGAGGATGGTGAGAGGAGAGGGGAGGATGGTGACAGGAGAGAGAGGAGAGGGGAGGATGGTGACAGGAGAGAGAGGAGAAGGGAGGATGGTGACAGGAGAGAGAGGAGAGGGGAGGATGGTGACAGGAGAGAGGAGAGGGGAGGATGGTGACAGGAGAGAGGAGGATGGTGACAGGAGAGAGAGGAGAGAGGAGGATGGTGACAGGAGAGAGAGGAGAAGGGAGGATGGTGACAGGAGAGAGAGGAGAGGGGGGGATGGTGACAGGAGAGGAGAGGGAAGGATGGTGACAGGAGAGTGGAGAGGGGAGGATGGTGACGAGAGAGATGAGAAGGGAGAATAGTGACAGGAGAGAGAGGAGAGGGGATGGTGGTGACAGGAGGGAGAGGGGAGGATGGTAACAGGAGGGAGAAGGGAGGATGGTGACAGGAGAGAGAGGGGAGGATGGTGACAGGAGAGAGGGGAGGATGGTGACAGGAGAGAGAGGAGGATGGTGACAGGAGAGAGAGGAGGATGGTGACAGGAGAGAGGAGGATGGTGACAGGAGAGAGGAGAATGGTGACAAAAGAGAGGGGAGGATGGTGACAGGAGAGAGAGGAGAGGGGAGGATGGTGACAGGAGAGAGAGGGGAGGATGGTGAAAGGAGGGAGAGGAGAGGGAAGGAGGGAGAGGGGAGGATGGTGACAGGAGGGAGTGGAGAGGGGAGGATGGTGACAGGAGGGAGAGGAGAGGGGAGGATGGTGACGGGATGGAGAGGAGAGGGAAGGATGGTGACGGGATGGAGAGGAGAGGGGAGGATGGTGACAGGAGAGAGATGAGAGGGGAAGATGGTGAAAGGAGGGAGAGGGGAGGATGGTGACAGGAGGGAGAGGAGAGGGGAGGATGGTGAAAGGAGGGAGAGGGGAGGATGTTGACAAGAGGGAGAGGAGAGGGGAGGATGGTGACAGGAGGGAGAGGAGAGGGGAGGATGGTGAAAGGAGGGAGAGGGGAGGATGGTGAAAGGAGGGAGTGGGGAGGATGGTGACGGGAGGGAGAGGAGAGGGGAGGATGGTGACAGGAGAGAGAGGAGAGGGGAGGATGGTGACAGGAGAGAGAGGAGAGGGGAGGATGGTGACAGGAGAGAGAGAGGAGAGGGGAGGATGGTGACAGAGAGAGGAGGGGGAAGGATGGTGAAAGGAGGGAGAGGGGAGGATGGTGACAGGAGAGAGAGAGATGAGGGGAGGATGGTGACAGAGGGGAGGATGGTGACAGGGAGAGGGGAGGATGGTGACAGGAGGGAGAGGGGAGGATGGTGAAAGGAGGGAGAGGAGAGGGGAGGATGGTGACAGGAGAGAGAGAGGAGAGGGGAGGATGGTGACAGGAGAGAGAGGAGAGGGGAGGATGGTGACAGGAGAGAGAGAGGAGAGGGGAGGATGGTGACAGGAGAGAGAGAGAGGAGAGGGGAGGATTGTGACAGAAAAGAGAGGAGAGGGTAGGATGGGTCCAGGAGAGAGAGGAGAGGGGAGGATGGTGACAGGAGAGAGAGGCAGGGGAGGATGGTGACGGGAGTGAGAGGAGAGGGGAAGATGGTGACAGGAGAGAGAGGAGAGGGGAGGATGGTGACAGGAGAGAGAGGAGAGGGGAGGATGGTGACAGGAGAGAGAGGAGAGGGGGGGATGGTTGACAGGAGAGAGAGGAGAGGGGAGGATGGTGACAGGAGAGAGAGGGGAGGATGGTGACAGAGAGAGGAGAGGGGAGGATGGTGACAGGAGAGAGAGAGGAGAGGGGAGGATGGTGACAGGAGAGAGAGGAGAGGGGAGGATTGTGACAGAAAAGAGAGGAGAGGGGAGGATGGTGACAGGAGAGAGAGGAGAGGGGAGGATGGTGACAGGGGAGAGAGGGGGAAGGATGGTGACAGGAGAGAGAGGATAGGGGAGGATGGTGACAGGGGAGAGAGAGGGGGGAGGATGGTGACAGGAGAGAGAGGGGGGAGGATGGTGACAGGAGAGAGAGGGGAGGATGGTGACAGAGGGGAGGATGGTGACAGGAGAGAGAGGAGAGGGGAGGATGGTGACAGGAGAGAGAGAGGAGAGGGGAGGATGGTGACAGGAGAGAGAGAAGAGGGGAGGATGGTGACAGGAGAGAGAGGAGAGGGGAGGATGGTGACAGGAGAGAGAGAGAGAGAGGAGAGGGGAGGGTTGTGACAGAAAAGAGAGGAGAGGGTAGGATGGGTCCAGGAGAGAGAGGGGAGGATGGTGACAGGAGAGGGTGGAAAATGGTGACAGGAGAGAGAGGGGAGGATGGTGACAGGAGAGGGTGGAGGATGGTGACAGGAGAGAGAGAGGGGGGAGGATGGTGACAGGAGAGAGAGGAGACGGGGGAGGATGGTGACAGGAGAGAGGAGAGGGGAGGATGGTGACAGGAGAGGGGAGGATGGTGACAGGAGAGAGGAGAGGGGAGGATGGTGACAGGAGAGAGAGGAGAGGGGAGGATGGTGACAGGAGAGAGAGGAGAGGGGAGGATGGTGACAGGAGAGAGAGGAGGATGGTGACAGGAGAGAGAGGAGAGGGGAGGATGGTGACAGGAGAGAGGGGAGGATGGTGACAGGAGAGGGGAGGATGGTGACAGGAGAGAGGAGAAGGGAGGATGGTGACAGGAGAGAGAGGAGAGGGGAGGATGGTGACAGGAGAGAGAGGATAGGGGATGATGGTGACAGGAGGGAGAGGGAGGATGGTGACAGGAGGGAGAGGGGAGGATGGTGACAGGAGAGAGAGGGGAGGATGGTGACAGGAAAGAGGAGGATGGTGACAGGAGAGAGGAGAATGGTGGCAGAAGAGAGGGGAGGATGGTGACAGGAGGTAGAGGGGAGGATGGCGACAGGAGAGAGAGGAGAGGGGAGGATGGTGAAAGGTGGGGGAGGGGAGGATGGTGATAGGAGAGAGAGGACAGGGGAGGATGGTGACAGGAGAGGGGAGGATGGTGACAGGAGGGAGAGGGGAGGATGGTGAAAGGAGGGAGAGGGGAGGATGGTGAAAGGAGGGAGAGGGGAGGATGGTGACGGGAGGGAGAGGAGAGGGGAGGATGGTGACAGGAGAGAGAGGAGAGGGGAGGATGGTGACAGGAGAGAGAGGAGAGGGGAGGATGGTGACAGGAGAGAGAGAGGAGAGGGGAGGATGGTGAAAGGAGGGAGAGGGGAGGATGGTGACAGGAGGGAGAGGAGAGGGGAGGATGGTGAAAGGAGGGAGAGGGGAGGATGGTGAAAGGAGGGAGAGGGGAGGATGGTGACGGGAGGGAGAGGAGAGGGGAGGATGGTGACAGGAGAGAGAGGAGAGGGGAAGATGGTGAAAGGAGGGAGAGGGGAGGATGGTGACAGGAGTGAGAGGAGAGGGGAGGATGGTGAAAGGAGGGAGAGGGGAGGATGTTGACAGGAGGGAGAGGAGAGGGGAGGATGGTGAAAGGAGGGAGAGGGGAGGATGGTGACAGGAGGGAGAGGAGAGGGGAGGATGGTGAAAGGAGGGAGAGGGGAGGATAGTGAAAGGAGGGAGAGGGGAGGATGGTGACAGGAGGGAGAGGAGAGGAGAGGGGAGGATGGTGACAGGAGAGAGAGGAGAGGGGAGGATGGTGACAGGAGAGAGAGGAGAGGATGGTGACAGAGAGAGGAGAGGGGAGGATGGTGACAGAAGAGAGAGAGGAGAGGGGAGGATGGTGACAGGAGAGAGAGAGAGGAGAGGGGAGGATTGTGACAGAAAAGAGAGGAGAGGGGAGGATGGTGACAGGAGAGAGAGGGGAGGATGGTGACAGGGGAGAGAGGGGAGGATAGTGACAGGGGAGAGAGGGGAGGATAGTGACAGGGGAGAGAGAGGGGGGAGGATGGTGACAGGAGAGAGAGGGGAGGATGGTGACAGGAGAGAGAGGGGAGGATGGTGACAGGAGAGGGTGGAGGATGGTGACAGGAGAGAGAGGGGAGGATGGTGACAGGAGAGGGTGGAGGATGGTGACAGGAGAGAGAGAGGGGGGGGGTGGTGACAGGAGAGAGAGGAGACGGGGAGGATGGTGACAGGAGAGAGGAGAGGGGAGGATGGTGAGAGGAGAGGGGAGGATGGTGACAGGAGAGAGAGGAGAGGGGAGGATGGTGACAGGAGAGAGAGGAGAAGGGAGGATGGTGACAGGAGAGAGAGGAGAGGGGAGGATGGTGACAGGAGAGAGGAGAGGGGAGGATGGTGACAGGAGAGAGGAGGATGGTGACAGGAGAGAGAGGAGAGAGGAGGATGGTGACAGGAGAGAGAGGAGAAGGGAGGATGGTGACAGGAGAGAGAGGAGAGGGGAGGATGGTGACAGGAGAGGAGAGGGAAGGATGGTGACAGGAGAGTGGAGAGGGGAGGATGGTGACGAGAGAGATGAGAAGGGAGAATAGTGACAGGAGAGAGAGGAGAGGGGATGGTGGTGACAGGAGGGAGAGGGGAGGATGGTAACAGGAGGGAGAAGGGAGGATGGTGACAGGAGAGAGAGGGGAGGATGGTGACAGGAGAGAGGGGAGGATGGTGACAGGAGAGAGAGGAGGATGGTGACAGGAGAGAGAGGAGGATGGTGACAGGAGAGAGGAGAATGGTGACAAAAGAGAGGGGAGGATGGTGACAGGAGAGAGAGGAGAGGGGAGGATGGTGACAGGAGAGAGAGGGGAGGATGGTGAAAGGAGGGAGAGGAGAGGGAAGGAGGGAGAGGGGAGGATGGTGACAGGAGGGAGGGGAGAGGGGAGGATGGTGACAGGAGGGAGAGGAGAGGGGAGGATGGTGACGGGATGGAGAGGAGAGGGAAGGATGGTGACGGGATGGAGAGGAGAGGGGAGGATGGTGACAGGAGAGAGATGAGAGGGGAAGATGGTGAAAGGAGGGAGAGGGGAGGATGGTGACAGGAGGGAGAGGAGAGGGGAGGATGGTGAAAGGAGGGAGAGGGGAGGATGTTGACAAGAGGGAGAGGAGAGGGGAGGATGGTGACAGGAGGGAGAGGAGAGGGGAGGATGGTGAAAGGAGGGAGAGGGGAGGATGGTGAAAGGAGGGAGAGGGGAGGATGGTGACGGGAGGGAGAGGAGAGGGGAGGATGGTGACAGGAGAGAGAGGAGAGGGGAGGATGGTGACAGGAGAGAGAGGAGAGGGGAGGATGGTGACAGGAGAGAGAGAGGAGAGGGGAGGATGGTGACAGAGAGAGGAGGGGGAAGGATGGTGAAAGGAGGGAGAGGAGAGGGGAGGATGGTGACAGGAGAGAGAGAGGAGAGGGGAGGATGGTGACAGAGAGAGGAGGGGGAAGGATGGTGACAGGAGAGAGAGGAGAGGGGAGGATGGTGACAGGAGAGAGAGGATAGGGGATGATGGTGACAGGAGGGAGAGGGAGGATGGTGACAGGAGGGAGAGGGGAGGATGGTGACAGGAGAGAGAGGGGAGGATGGTGACAGGAAAGAGGAGGATGGTGACAGGAGAGAGGAGAATGGTGGCAGAAGAGAGGGGAGGATGGTGACAGGAGGTAGAGGGGAGGATGGCGACAGGAGAGAGAGGAGAGGGGAGGATGGTGAAAGGTGGGGGAGGGGAGGATGGTGATAGGAGAGAGAGGACAGGGGAGGATGGTGACAGGAGAGGGGAGGATGGTGACAGGAGGGAGAGGGGAGGATGGTGAAAGGAGGGAGAGGGGAGGATGGTGAAAGGAGGGAGAGGGGAGGATGGTGACGGGAGGGAGAGGAGAGGGGAGGATGGTGACAGGAGAGAGAGGAGAGGGGAGGATGGTGACAGGAGAGAGAGGAGAGGGGAGGATGGTGACAGGAGAGAGAGAGGAGAGGGGAGGATGGTGAAAGGAGGGAGAGGGGAGGATGGTGACAGGAGGGAGAGGAGAGGGGAGGATGGTGAAAGGAGGGAGAGGGGAGGATGGTGAAAGGAGGGAGAGGGGAGGATGGTGACGGGAGGGAGAGGAGAGGGGAGGATGGTGACAGGAGAGAGAGGAGAGGGGAAGATGGTGAAAGGAGGGAGAGGGGAGGATGGTGACAGGAGTGAGAGGAGAGGGGAGGATGGTGAAAGGAGGGAGAGGGGAGGATGTTGACAGGAGGGAGAGGAGAGGGGAGGATGGTGAAAGGAGGGAGAGGGGAGGATGGTGACAGGAGGGAGAGGAGAGGGGAGGATGGTGAAAGGAGGGAGAGGGGAGGATAGTGAAAGGAGGGAGAGGGGAGGATGGTGACAGGAGGGAGAGGAGAGGAGAGGGGAGGATGGTGACAGGAGAGAGAGGAGAGGGGAGGATGGTGACAGGAGAGAGAGGAGAGGATGGTGACAGAGAGAGGAGAGGGGAGGATGGTGACAGAAGAGAGAGAGGAGAGGGGAGGATGGTGACAGGAGAGAGAGAGAGGAGAGGGGAGGATTGTGACAGAAAAGAGAGGAGAGGGGAGGATGGTGACAGGAGAGAGAGGGGAGGATGGTGACAGGGGAGAGAGGGGAGGATAGTGACAGGGGAGAGAGGGGAGGATAGTGACAGGGGAGAGAGAGGGGGGAGGATGGTGACAGGAGAGAGAGGGGAGGATGGTGACAGGAGAGAGAGGGGAGGATGGTGACAGGAGAGGGTGGAGGATGGTGACAGGAGAGAGAGGGGAGGATGGTGACAGGAGAGGGTGGAGGATGGTGACAGGAGAGAGAGAGGGGGGGGGGTGGTGACAGGAGAGAGAGGAGACGGGGAGGATGGTGACAGGAGAGAGGAGAGGGGAGGATGGTGAGAGGAGAGGGGAGGATGGTGACAGGAGAGAGAGGAGAGGGGAGGATGGTGACAGGAGAGAGAGGAGAAGGGAGGATGGTGACAGGAGAGAGAGGAGAGGGGAGGATGGTGACAGGAGAGAGGAGAGGGGAGGATGGTGACAGGAGAGAGGAGGATGGTGACAGGAGAGAGAGGAGAGAGGAGGATGGTGACAGGAGAGAGAGGAGAAGGGAGGATGGTGACAGGAGAGAGAGGAGAGGGGAGGATGGTGACAGGAGAGGAGAGGGAAGGATGGTGACAGGAGAGTGGAGAGGGGAGGATGGTGACGAGAGAGATGAGAAGGGAGAATAGTGACAGGAGAGAGAGGAGAGGGGATGGTGGTGACAGGAGGGAGAGGGGAGGATGGTAACAGGAGGGAGAAGGGAGGATGGTGACAGGAGAGAGAGGGGAGGATGGTGACAGGAGAGAGGGGAGGATGGTGACAGGAGAGAGAGGAGGATGGTGACAGGAGAGAGAGGAGGATGGTGACAGGAGAGAGGAGAATGGTGACAAAAGAGAGGGGAGGATGGTGACAGGAGAGAGAGGAGAGGGGAGGATGGTGACAGGAGAGAGAGAGGAGGGGAGGATGGTGACAGAGGGGAGGATGGTGACAGGGAGAGGGGAGGATGGTGACAGGAGGGAGAGGGGAGGATGGTGAAAGGAGGGAGAGGGGAAGGATGGTGAAAGGAGGGAGAGGGGAGGATGGTGACAGGAGAGAGAGAGGAGGGGAGGATGGTGACAGAGGGGAGGATGGTGACAGGGAGAGGGGAGGATGGTGACAGGAGGAAGAGGGGAGGATGGTGAAAGGAGGGAGAGGGGAGGATGGTGAAAGGAGGGAGAGGGGAGGATGGTGACGGGAGGGAGAGGAGAGGGGAGGATGGTGACAGGAGAGAGAGGAGAGGGGAGGATGGTGACAGGAGAGAGAGGAGAGGGGAGGATGGTGACAGGAGAGAGAGAGGAGAGGGGAGGATGGTGAAAGGAGGGAGAGGGGAGGATGGTGAAAGGAGGGAGAGGGGAGGATGGTGAAAGGAGGGAGAGGGGAGGATGGTGACGGGAGGGAGAGGAGAGGGGAGGATGGTGACAGAGAGAGGAGAGGGGAAGATGGTGAAAGGAGGGAGAGGGGAGGATGGTGACAGGAGGGAGAGGAGAGGGGAGGATGGTGAAAGGAGGGAGAGGGGAGGATGTTGACAGGAGGGAGAGGAGAGGGGAGGATGGTGAAAGGAGGGAGAGGGGAGGATGGTGACAGGAGGGAGAGGAGAGGGGAGGATGGTGAAAGGAGGGAGAGGGGAGGATAGTGAAAGGATGGTGACAGGAGGGAGAGGAGAGGGGAGGATGGTGACAGGAGAGAGATGAGAGGGGAGGATGGTGACAGGAGAGAGAGGAGAGGATGGTGACAGGAGAGAGAGGAGAGGGGAGGATGGTGACAGAAGAGAGAGAGGAGAGGGGAGGATGGTGACAGGAGAGAGAGAGGAGAGAGGGGAGGATTGTGACAGAAAAGAGAGGAGAGGGGAGGATGGTGACAGGAGAGAGAGGGGAGGATGGTGACAGGGGAGAGAGGGGAGGATGGTGACAGGGGAGAGAGGGGGGAGGATGGTGACAGGAGAGAGGGGAGGGTGGTGACAGGAGAGGGTGGAGGATGGTGACAGGAGAGAGAGGGGAGGATGGTGACAGGAGAGGGTGGAGGATGGTGACAGGAGAGAGAGGGGAGGATGGTGACAGGAGAGGGTGGAGGATGGTGACAGGAGAGAGAGAGAGAGAGAGAGAGAGAGAGAGAGAGGGGGGGGGGATGGTGACAGGAGAGAGAGGAGACGGGGAGGATGGTGACAGGAGAGGGGAGGATGGTGAGAGGAGAAGGGAGGATGGTGACAGGAGAGAGAGGAGAGGGGAGGATGGTGACAGGAGAGAGAGGAGAAGGGAGGATGGTGACAGGAGAGAGAGGAGAGGGGAGGATGGTGACAGGAGAGAGGAGAGGGGAGGATGGTGACAGGAGAGAGGAGGATGGTGACAGGAGAGAGAGGAGGATGGTGACATGAGAGAGAGGAGAAGGGAGGATGGTGACAGGAGAGAGAGGAGAGGGGAGGATGGTGACAGGAGAGGAGAGGGAAGGATGGTGACAGGAGAGAGAAGAGGGGGAGGATGGTGACGAGAGAGAGGAGAAGGGAGAATAGTGACAGGAGAGAGAGGAGAGGGGATGGTTGTGACAGGAGGGAGAGAGGAGGATGGTAACAGGAGGGAGAAGGGAGGATGGTGACAGGAAAGAGAGGGGAGGATGGTGACAGGAGAGAGGGGAGGATGGTGACAGGAGAGAGAGGAGGATGGTGACAGGAGAGAGAGGAGGATGGTGACAGGAGAGAGGAGAATGGTGACAGAAGAGAGGGGAGGATGGTGACAGGAGAGAGAGGAGAGGGGAGGATGGTGACAGGAGAGAGAGGGGAGGATGGTGAAAGGAGGGAGAGGAGAGGGAAGGAGGGAGAGGGGAGGATGGTGACAGGAGGGAGGGGAGAGGGGAGGATGGTGACAGGAGGGAGAGGAGAGGGGAGGATGGTGACGGGATGGAGAGGAGAGGGGAGGATGGTGACGGGATGGAGAGGAGAGGGGAGGATGGTGACAGGAGAGAGATGAGAGGGGAAGATGGTGAAAGGAGGGAGAGGGGAGGATGGTGAAAGGAGGGAGAGGGGAGGATGTTGACAAGAGGGAGAGGAGAGGGGAGGATGGTGACAGGAGGGAGAGGAGAGGGGAGGATGGTGAAAGGAGGGAGAGGGGAGGATGGTGAAAGGAGGGAGAGGGGAGGATGGTGACGGGAGGGAGAGGAGAGGGGTGGATGGTGACAGGAGAGAGAGGAGAGGGGAGGATGGTGACAGGAGAGAGAGGAGAGGGGAGGATGGTGACAGGAGAGAGAGAGAGAGGGGGGAGGATGGTGACAGAGTAGAGGGGAGGATGGTGACAGAGAGAGGAGGGGGAAGGATGGTGAAAGGAGGGAGAGGGGAGGATGGTGACAGGAGAGAGAGAGGAGGGGAGGATGGTGACAGAGGGGAGGATGGTGACAGGAGAGAGAGGAGGGGGAAGGATGGTGAAAGGATTGAGAGGGGAGGATGGTGACAGGACAATAAGTGAGAGAATAGTTTAAGGGTTTGATACAATGCTGTGTGACGCAGTGTTTGGGGTGTGACGCGGGGTGTGGCGCAGCGTGGGGGTGTGGTGTAATGTGTCTTCCTCTCTCTAGGAGTGAGAGACGAGTCATTGACCATCCCTGGAGTGACGCTCTCCGCAGTTATGTCTGGTGCCGGCAGTAAGAGAGCCTCAGGGGACGGGACATCTGGTCCGCCAGAGAAGAAACCCAACCATGAGGAAAAGACCCCGACTACGCTGATCGAGCCCATCCGCCTGGGGGGCATCTCCTCTACGGTCAGTAGTAATAGTAGCGCATGGGGGGGGGGGCGGCATCTCCTCTACGGTCAGTAGTAATAGTAGCGCTTGGGGGGGGGGCATCTCCTCTGCGGTCAGTAGTAATAGCGCTTGGGGGGGGGGAGCATCTCCTCTACGGTCAGTAGTAATAGTAGCGCTTGGGGGGGGCGTCTCCTCTACGGTCAGTAGTAATAGTAGCGCTTGGGGGGGGCATCTCCTCTGCGGTCAGTAGTAATAGTAGCGCTTGGGGGGGGGCGGCATCTCCTCTACGGTCAGTAGTAATAGTAGCGCTTGGGGGGCGGCATCTCCTCTACGGTCAGTAGTAATAGTAGCGCATGGGGGGGGGGGGGGCGGCATCTCCTCTGCGGTCAGTAGTAATAGTAGCGCTTGGGGGGAGCATCTCCTCTGCGGTCAGTAGTAATAGTAGCGCTTGGGGGGCGGCATCTCCTCTGCGGTCAGTAGTAATAGTAGCGCTTGGGGGGCGGCATCTCCTCTACGGTCAGTAGTAATAGTAGCGCACGGGGGGGGGGGGGGGCGGCATCTCCTCTGCGGTCAGTAGTAATAGTAGCGCTTGGGGGGCGGCATCTCCTCTACGGTCAGTAGTAATAGTAGCGCTTGGGGGGGGGCATCTCCTCTACGGTCAGTAGTAATAGTAGCGCTTGGGGGGGGGGCATCTCCTCTACGGTCAGTAGTAATAGTAGCGCATGGGGGGGGTCTCCTCTACGGTCAGTAGTAATAGTAGCGCTTGGGGGGGGCATCTACTCTACGGTCAGTAGTAATAGTAGCGCTTGGGGGGGGGGGCATCTCCTCTACTGTCAGTAGTAATAGTAGCGCTTGGGGGGGGGGGGCATCTCCTCTACGGTCAGTAGTAATAGTAGCGCTTGGGGGGGGGCATTTCCTCTGCGGTCAGTAGTAATAGTAGCGCTTGGGGGGGGGGCATCTCCTCTACGGTCAGTAGTAATAGTAGCGCTTGGGGGGGGGGGCATCTCCTCTACGGTCAGTAGTAATAGTAGCGCTTGGGGGGGGGGGCATCTCCTCTACGGTCAGTAGTAATAGTAGCGCTTGGGGGGGGCATCTCCTCTACGGTCAGTAGTAATAGTAGCGCATGGAGGGGGGCATCTCCTCTACGATCAGTAGTAATAGTAGCGCTTGGGGGGGGGCATCTCCTCTACGGTCAGTAGTAATAGTAGCGCATGGGGGGGGCATCTCCTCTACGGTCAGTAGTAATAGTAGCGCATGGGGGGGGGCATCTCCTCTACGGTCAGTAGTAATAGTAGCGCTTGGGGGGGGGGGCATCTCCTCTGCGGTCAGTAGTAATAGTAGCGCATGGGGGGGCATCTACTCTACGGTCAGTAGTAATAGTAGCACATGGGGGGGGGGGGCGCATCTCCTCTACGGTCAGTAGTAATAGTAGCGCTTGGGGGGGGGGCATCTCCTCTACGGTCAGTAGTAATAGTAGCGCATGGGGGGGGCATCTCCTCTACGGTCAGTAGTAATAGTAGCGCTTGGGGGGGGGGCATCTCCTCTACGGTCAGTGGTAATAGTAGCGCTTGGAGGGGGGGGGCATCTCCTCTACGGTCAGTAGTAATAGTAGCGCATGGGGGGGCATCTACTCTACGGTCAGTAGTAATACTAGCGCATGGGGGGGCATCTCCTCTACGGTCAGTAGTAATAGTAGCGCTTGGGGGGGGAGCATCTCCTCTGCGGTCAATAGTAATAGTAGCGCTTGGGGGGGGCATCTCCTCTACGGTCAGTAGTAATAGTAGCGCATGGGGGGGGGGATCTCCTCTACGGTTAGTAGTAATAGTAGCGCTTGGGGGGGGGCATCTCCTCTGCGGTCAGTAGTAATACTAGCGCTTGGGGGGGGGGGCATCTCCTCTACGGTCAGTAGTAATAGTAGCGCATGGGGGGGGGGGATCTCCTCTACGGTCAGTAGTAATAGTAGCGCATGGGGGGGGGGATCTCCTCTACGGTCAGTAGTAATAGTAGCGCTTGGGGGGGGGGGGGCATCTCCTCTACGGTCAGTAGTAATAGTAGCGCATGGGGGGGGCATCTCCTCTACGGTCAGTAGTAATAGTAGCGCTTGGGGGGGGGGGCATCTCCTCTACGGTCAGTGGTAATAGTAGCGCTTGGAGGGGGGGGGCATCTCCTCTACGGTCAGTAGTAATAGTAGCGCATGGGGGGGCATCTACTCTACGGTCAGTAGTAATAGTAGCGCATGGGGGGGGGCATCTCCTCTACGGTCAGTAGTAATAGTAGCGCTTGGGGGGGGAGCATCTCCTCTTCGGTCAATAGTAATAGTAGCGCTTGGGGGGGGGCATCTCCTCTACGGTCAGTAGTAATAGTAGCGCATGGGGGGGGGGATCTCCTCTACGGTCAGTAGTAATAGTAGCGCTTGGGGGGGGGGCATCTCCTCTGCGGTCAGTAGTAATACTAGCGCTTGGGGGGGGGGCCATCTCCTCTACGGTCAGTAGTAATAGTAGCGCATGGGGGGGGGGGATCTCCTCTACGGTCAGTAGTAATAGTAGCGCATGGGGGGGGGGGATCTCCTCTACGGTCAGTAGTAATAGTAGCGCATGGGGGGGGGATCTCCTCTACGGTCAGTAGTAATAGTAGCGCTTGGGGGGGGGGGCATCTCCTCTACGGTCAGTAGTAATAGTAGCGCATGGGGGGGGCATATCCTCTACAATCAGTAGTAATAGTAGCGCTTGGGGGGGGGGGGGCATCTCCTCTACGGTCAGTGGTAATAGTAGCGCTTGGAGGGGGGGGGGGGGCATCTCCTCTACGGTCAGTAGTAATAGTAGCGCATGGGGGGGCATCTACTCTACGGTCAGTAGTAATAGTAGCGCATGGGGGGGGCATCTCTACGGTCAGTAGTAATAGTAGCGCTTGGGGGGGGAGCATCTCCTCTGCGGTCAATAGTAATAGTAGCGCTTGGGGGGGCATCTCCTCTACGGTCAGTAGTAATAGTAGCGCATGGGGGGGGGGGATCTCCTCTACGGTCAGTAGTAATAGTAGCGCTTGGGGGGGGGCATCTCCTCTGCGGTCAGTAGTAATACTAGCGCTTGGGGGGGGGCATCTCCTCTACGGTCAGTAGTAATAGTAGCGCATGGGGGGGGGATCTCCTCTACGGTCAGTAGTAATAGTAGCGCATGGGGGGGGGGGGATCTCCTCTACGGTCAGTAGTAATAGTAGCGCTTGGGGGGGGCATCTCCTCTACGGTCAGTAGTAATAGTAGCGCATGGGGGGGGGGTCTCCTCTACGGTCAGTAGTAATAGTAGCGCATGGGGGGGGGCATCTCCTCTGCGGTCAGTAGTAGTAGTTGCGCTTGGGGGGGGCATCTCCTCTGCGGTCAGTAGTAATAGTAGCGGTTGGGGGGGGCGTCTCCTCTACGGTCAGTAGTAATAGTAGCGCTTGGGGGGGGCATCTCCTCTGCGGTCAGTAGTAATAGTAGCGCATGGGGGGGGGGCGGCATCTCCTCTGCGGTCAGTAGTAATAGTAGCGGTTGGGGGGGGCGTCTCCTCTACGGTCAGTAGTAATAGTAGCGCTTGGGGGGCGGCATCTCCTCTACGGTCAGTAGTAATAGTAGCGCATGGGGGGGGGGGGGGGGGGCGGCATCTCCTCTGCGGTCAGTGGTAATAGTAGCGCTTGTGGGGGAGCATCTCCTCTGCGGTCAGTAGTAATAGTAGCGCTTGGGGGGCGGCATCTCCTCTGCGGTCAGTAGTAATAGTAGCGCTTGGGGGGCGGCATCTCCTCTACGGTCAGTAGTAATAGTAGCGCATGGGGGGGGGGGGGCGGCATCTCCTCTGCGGTCAGTAGTAATAGTAGTGCTTGGGGGGGGGGGCATCTCCTCTACGGTCAGTTGTAATAGTAGCGCTTGGGGGGGGGGGGGGGGGGGCATCTCTACGGTCAGTAGTAATAGTAGCGCATGGGGGGGGTCTCCTCTACGGTCAGTAGCAATAGTAGCGCTTGGGGGGGGCATCTCCTCTACGGTCAGTAGTAATAGTAGCGCTTGGGGGGGGGCATCTCCTCTACGGTCAGTAGTAATAGTAGCGCTTGGGGGGGGGGGCATCTCCTCTACGGTCAGTAGTAATAGCGCTTGGGGGGGGGGCATCTCCTCTACGGTCAGTAGTAATAGTAGCGCTTGGGGGGGGGGCATCTCCTCTGCGGTCAGTAGTAATAGTAGCGCTTGGGGGGGGGGGCATCTCCTCTACGGTCAGTAGTAATAGTAGCGCTTGGGGGGGGCATCTCCTCTACGGTCAGTAGTAATAGTAGCGCTTGGGGGGGGGGCATCTCCTCTACGGTCAGTAGTAATAGTAGCGCATGGGGGGGGGGGGGCGGCATCTCCTCTGCGGTCAGTAGTAATAGTAGCGCTTGGGGGGGAGCATCTCCTCTGCGGTCAGTAGTAATAGTAGCGCTTGGGGGGCGGCATCTCCTCTGCGGTCAGTAGTAATAGTAGCGCTTGGGGGGCGGCATCTCCTCTACGGTCAGTAGTAATAGTAGCGCATGGGGGGGGCATCTCCTCTGCGGTCAGTAGTAATAGTAGCGCTTGGGGGGCGGCATCTCCTCTACGGTCAGTAGTAATAGTAGCGCTTGGGGGGGGGGGGGGGAGGGGGCGTCTCCTCTACGGTCAGTAGTAATAGTAGCGCTTGGGGGGGCATCTCCTCTACGGTCAGTAGTAATAGTAGCGCATGGGGGGGGTCTCCTCTACGGTCAGTAGTAATAGTAGCGCTTGGGGGGGGCATCTCCTCTACGGTCAGTAGTAATAGTAGAGCTTGCGGGGGGGCATCTCCTCTACGGTCAGTAGTAATAGTAGCGCTTGGGGGCGGCATCTCCTCTACGGTCAGTAGTAATAGTAGCGCTTGGGGGGGGGGGGCATCTCCTCTACGGTCAGTAGTAATAGTAGCGCTTGGGGGGGGCATCTCCTCTACGGTCAGTAGTAATAGTAGCGCTTGGGGGGGGCATCTCCTCTACGGTCAGTAGTAATAGTAGCGCTTGGGGGGGGGGCATCTCCTCTACGGTCAGTAGTAATAGTAGTGCATGGGGGGCATCTCCTCTACGGTCAGTAGTAATAGTAGCGCATGGGGGGGGCATCTCCTCTACGGTCAGTAGTAATAGTAGCGCATGGGGGGGCATCTCCTCTACGGTCAGTAGTAATAGTAGCGCTTGGGGGGGGGGGCATCTCCTCTGCGGTCAGTAGTAATAGTAGCGCATGGGGGGGCATCTACTCTACGGTCAGTAGTAATAGTAGCGCATGGAGGGGGGCATCTCCTCTACGATCAGTAGTAATAGTAGCGCTTGGGGGGGGGGGGGCATCTCCTCTACGGTCAGTAGTAATAGTAGTGCATGGGGGGCATCTCCTCTACGGTCAGTAGTAATAGTAGCGCATGGGGGGGCATCTCCTCTACGGTCAGCAGTAATAGTAGCGCATGGGGGGGGGCATCTCCTCTACGGTCAGTAGTAATAGTAGCGCTTGGGGGGGGGGGCATCTCCTCTGCGGTCAGTAGTAATAGTAGCGCATGGGGGGGCATCTACTCTACGGTCTGTAGTAATAGTAGCGCTTGGGGGGGGGGGCATCTCCTCTACGGTCAGTAGTAATAGTAGCGCATGGGGGGGGCATCTCCTCTACGGTCAGTAGTAATAGTAGCGCTTGGGGGGGGGGGGGGGGCCATCTCCTCTACGGTCAGTGGTAATAGTAGCGCTTGGAGGGGGGGGGCATCTCCTCTACGGTCAGTAGTAATAGTAGCGCATGGGGGGGCATCTACTCTACGGTCAGTAGTAATAGTAGCGCATGGGGGGGCATCTCTTCTACGGTCAGTAGTAATAGTAGCGCTTGGGGGGGGAGCATCTCCTCTGCGGTCAATAGTAATAGTAGCGCTTGGGGGGGGCATCTCCTCTACGGTCAGTAGTAATAGTAGCGCATGGGGGGGGGGGGATCTCCTCTACGGTTAGTAGTAATAGTAGCGCTTGGGGGGGGCATCTCCTCTGCGGTCAGTAGTAATACTAGCGCTTGGGGGGGGGGGCATCTCCTCTACGGTCAGTAGTAATAGTAGCGCATGGGGGGGGGATCTCCTCTACGGTCAGTAGTAATAGTAGCGCATGGGGGGGGGATCTCCTCTACGGTCAGTAGTAATAGTAGCGCATGGGGGGGGGGGGATCTCCTCTACGGTCAGTAGTAATAGTAGCGCTTGGAGGGGGGGGGGGCATCTCCTCTACGGTCAGTAGTAATAGTAGCGCATGGGGGGGCATCTACTCTACGGTCAGTAGTAATAGTAGCGCATGGGGGGGGGCATCTCCTCTACGGTCAGTAGTAATAGTAGCGCTTGGGGGGGGAGCATCTCCTCTGCGGTCAATAGTAATAGTAGCGCTTGGGGGGGGCATCTCCTCTACGGTCAGTAGTAATAGTAGCGCATGGGGGGGGGGATCTCCTCTACGGTCAGTAGTAATAGTAGCGCTTGGGGGGGGGGGCATCTCCTCTGCGGTCAGTAGTAATACTAGCGCTTGGGGGGGGGGGGCATCTCCTCTACGGTCAGTAGTAATAGTAGCGCATGGGGGGGGGGATCTCCTCTACGGTCAGTAGTAATAGTAGCGCATGGGGGGGGGATCTCCTCTACGGTCAGTAGTAATAGTAGCGCTTGGGGGGGGGGGGGGGATCTCCTCTACGGTCAGTAGTAATAGTAGCGCATGGGGGGGGGTCTCCTCTACGGTCAGTAGTAATAGTAGCGCATGGGGGGGGGGCATCTCCTCTGCGGTCAGTAGTAGTAGTAGCGCTTGGGGGGGGGGCATCTCCTCTGCGGTCAGTAGTAATAGTAGCGGTTGGGGGGGGCGTCTCCTCTACGGTCAGTAGTAATAGTAGCGCTTGGGGGGGGCATCTCCTCTGCGGTCAGTAGTAATAGTAGCGCATGGGGGGGGGGCGGCATCTCCTCTGCGGTCAGTAGTAATAGTAGCGGTTGGGGGGGGCGTCTCCTCTACGGTCAGTAGTAATAGTAGCGCTTTGGGGGCGGCATCTCCTCTACGGTCAGTAGTAATAGTAGCGCATGGGGGGGGGGGCGGCATCTCCTCTGCGGTCAGTGGTAATAGTAGCGCTTGGGGGGGAGCATCTCCTCTGCGGTCAGTAGTAATAGTAGCGCTTGGGGGGCGGCATCTCCTCTGCGGTCAGTAGTAATAGTAGCGCTTGGGGGGCGGCATCTCCTCTACGGTCAGTAGTAATAGTAGCGCATGGGGGGGGGGGGGCGGCATCTCCTCTGCGGTCAGTAGTAATAGTAGTGCTTGGGGGGGGGGGCATCTCCTCTACGGTCAGTAGTAATAGTAGCGCTTGGGGGGGGGGGGGGCGGCATCTCTACGGTCAGTAGTAATAGTAGTGCATGGGGGGGGGTCTCCTCTACGGTCAGTAGTAATAGTAGCGCTTGGGGGGGGCATCTCCTCTACGGTCAGTAGTAATAGTAGCGCTTGGGGGGGGGGCATCTCCTCTACGGTCAGTAGTAATAGTAGCGCTTGGGGGGGGGCATCTCCTCTACGGTCAGTAGTAATAGCGCTTGGGGGGGGGGGGCATCTCCTCTACGGTCAGTAGTAATAGTAGCGCTTGGGGGGGGCATCTCCTCTGCGGTCAGTAGTAATAGTAGCGCTTGGGGGGGGGGGGGCATCTCCTCTACGGTCAGTAGTAATAGTAGCGCTTGGGGGGGGGGGGCATCTCCTCTACGGTCAGTAGTAATAGTAGCGCTTGGGGGGGGGCATCTCCTCTACGGTCAGTAGTAATAGTAGCGCATGGGGGGGGGGGCGGCATCTCCTCTGCGGTCAGTAGTAATAGTAGCGCTTGGGGGGGAGCATCTCCTCTGCGGTCAGTAGTAATAGTAGCGCTTGGGGGGCGGCATCTCCTCTGCGGTCAGTAGTAATAGTAGCGCTTGGGGGGCGGCATCTCCTCTACGGTCAGTAGTAATAGTAGCGCATGGGGGGGGCATCTCCTCTGCGGTCAGTAGTAATAGTAGCACTTGGGGGGCGGCATCTCCTCTACGGTCAGTAGTAATAGTAGCGCTTGGGGGGGGGGGCATCTCCTCTACGGTCAGTAGTAATAGTAGCGCATGGGGGGGGTCTCCTCTACGGTCAGTAGTAATAGTAGCGCTTGGGGGGGGGCATCTCCTCTACGGTCAGTAGTAATAGTAGCGCTTGCGGGGGGGCATCTCCTCTACGGTCAGTAGTAATAGTAGCGCTTGGGGGCGGCATCTCCTCTACGGTCAGTAGTAATAGTAGCGCTTGGGGGGGGGCATCTCCTCTGCGGTCAGTAGTAATAGTAGCGCTTGGGGGGGGGGCATCTCCTCTACGGTCAGTAGTAATAGTAGCGCTTGGGGGGGGGCATCTCCTCTACGGTCAGTAGTAATAGTAGCGCTTGGGGGGGGGGGGGGGGCATCTCCTCTACGGTCAGTAGTAATAGTAGTGCATGGGGGGCATCTCCTCTACGGTCAGTAGTAATAGTAGCGCATGGGGGGGGCATCTCCTCTACGGTCAGTAGTAATAGTAGCGCATGGGGGGGCATCTCCTCTACAGTCAGTAGTAATAGTAGCGCTTGGGGGGGGGACATCTCCTCTGCGGTCAGTAGTAATAGTAGCGCATGGGGGGGCATCTACTCTACGGTCAGTAGTAATAGTAGCACATGGGGGGGGGGGGCATCTCCTCTACGGTCAGTAGTAATAGTAGCGCTTGGGGGGGGGGCATCTCTACGGTCAGTAGTAATAGTAGCGCATGGGGGGGCATCTACTCTACGGTCAGTAGTAATAGTAGCGCATGGGGGGGGCATCTCCTCTACGGTCAGTAGTAATAGTAGCGCTTGGGGGGGGCATCTCCTCTACGGTCAGTGGTAATAGTAGCGCTTGGGGGGGGGGGGGGGCATCTCCTCTACGGTCAGTAGTAATAGTAGCGCATGGGGGGGCATCTACTCTACGGTCAGTAGTAATAGTAGCGCATGGGGGGGCATCTACTCTACGGTCAGTAGTAATAGTAGCGCATGGGGGGGGCATATCCTCTACGGTCAGTAGTAATAGTAGCGCTTGGGGGGGGAGCATCTCCTCTGCGGTCAATAGTCATAGTAGCGCTTGGGGGGGGGCATCTCCTCTACGGTCAGTAGTAATAGTAGCGCTTTGGGGGGGGGGGGGCATCTCCTCTGCGGTCAGTAGTAATAGTAGCGCTTGGGGGGGGGCATCTCCTCTATGGTCAGTAGTAATAGTAGCGCATGGGGGGGGGGGGATCTCCTCTACGGTCAGTAGTAATAGTAGCGCATGGGGGGGGATCTCCTCTACGGTCAGTAGTAATAGTAGCTCTTGGGGGGGGGGCATCTCCTCTACGGTCAGTAGTAATAGTAGCGCATGGGGGGGGGGTCTCCTCTACGGTCAGTAGTAATAGTAGCGCATGGGGGGGGGGCATCTCCTCTGCGGTCAGTAGTAATAGTAGCGCTTGGGGGGGGGGGGCATCTCCTCTGCGGTCAGTACTAATAGTAGCGCTTGGGGGGGGGCGTCTCCTCTACGGTCAGTAGTAATAGTAGCGCTTGGGGGGCGGCATCTCCTCTACGGTCAGTAGTAATAGTAGCGCTTGGGGGGCGGCATCTCCTCTACGGTCAGTAGTAATAGTAGCGCATGGGGGGGGGGGCGGCATCTCCTCTGCGGTCAGTGGTAATAGTAGCGCTTGGGGGGGAGCATCTCCTCTGCGGTCAGTAGTAATAGTAGCGCTTGGGGGGCGGCATCTCCTCTGCGGTCAGTAGTAATTGTAGCGCTTGGGGGGCGGCATCTCCTCTACGGTCAGTAGTAATAGTAGCGCATGGGGGGGGGGGGCGGCATCTCCTCTGCGGTCAGTAGTAATAGTAGTGCTTGGGGGGGGGGGCATCTCCTCTACGGTCAGTAGTAATAGTAGCGCTTGGGGGGGGCATCTCCTCTACGGTCAGTAGTAATAGTAGCGCTTGGGGGGGCATCTCCTCTACGGTCAGCAGTAATAGTAGCGCTTGGGGGGGGGCATCTCCTCTACGGTCAGTAGTAATAGTAGCGCTTGGGGGGGGGGGCATCTCCTCTACGGTCAGTAGTAATAGTAGCGCTTGGGGGGGGCATCTCCTCTGCGGTCAGTAGTAATAGTAGCGCTTGGGGGGGCATCTCCTCTACGGTCAGTAGTAATAGTAGCGCTTGGGGGGGGGGCATCTCCTCTATGGTCAGTAGTAATAGTAGCGCTTGGGGGGGGGCATCTCCTCTACGGTCAGTAGTAATAGTAGCGCATGGGGGGGGGGGGGGGCGGCATCTCCTCTGCGGTCAGTAGTAATAGTAGCGCTTGGGGGGGAGCATCTCCTCTGCGGTCAGTAGTAATAGTAGCGCATGGGGGGGCATCTACTCTACGGTCAGTAGTAATAGTAGCGCATGGGGGGGCATCTCCTCTACGGTCAGTAGTAATAGTAGCGCTTGGGGGGGGAGCATCTCCTCTGCGGTCAATAGTAATAGTAGCGCTTGGGGGGGGCATCTCCTCTACGGTCAGTAGTAATAGTAGCGCATGGGGGGGGGGATCTCCTCTACGGTTAGTAGTAATAGTAGCGCTTGGGGGGGGGGGGCATCTCCTCTGCGGTCAGTAGTAATACTAGCGCTTGGGGGGGGGCATCTCCTCTACGGTCAGTAGTAATAGTAGCGCATGGGGGGGGGGGATCTCCTCTACGGTCAGTAGTAATAGTAGCGCATGGGGGGGGGGGGGGACTCCTCTACGGTCAGTAGTAATAGTAGCGCTTGGGGGGGGGGGCATCTCCTCTACGGTCAGTAGTAATAGTAGCGCATGGGGGGGGGCATCTCCTCTACGGTCAGTAGTAATAGTAGCGCTTGGGGGGGGGGGGGGGCATCTCCTCTACGGTCAGTGGTAATAGTAGCGCTTGGAGGGGGGGGGGGCATCTCCTCTACGGTCAGTAGTAATAGTAGCGCATGGGGGGCATCTACTCTACGGTCAGTAGTAATAGTAGCGCATGGGGGGGGGCATCTCCTCTACGGTCAGTAGTAATAGTAGCGCTTGGGGGGGGAGCATCTCCTCTTCGGTCAATAGTAATAGTAGCGCTTGGGGGGGGCATCTCCTCTACGGTCAGTAGTAATAGTAGCGCATGGGGGGGGGGATCTCCTCTACGGTCAGTAGTAATAGTAGCGCTTGGGGGGGGGGCATCTCCTCTGCGGTCAGTAGTAATACTAGCGCTTGGGGGGGGGCATCTCCTCTACGGTCAGTAGTAATAGTAGCGCATGGGGGGGGGGGGGGCGGCATCTCCTCTGCGGTCAGTAGTAATAGTAGCGCTTGGGGGGGAGCATCTCCTCTGCGGTCAGTAGTAATAGTAGCGCATGGGGGGGCATCTACTCTACGGTCAGTAGTAATAGTAGCGCATGGGGGGGCATCTCCTCTACGGTCAGTAGTAATAGTAGCGCTTGGGGGGGGAGCATCTCCTCTGCGGTCAATAGTAATAGTAGCGCTTGGGGGGGGCATCTCCTCTACGGTCAGTAGTAATAGTAGCGCATGGGGGGGGGGGATCTCCTCTACGGTTAGTAGTAATAGTAGCGCTTGGGGGGGGGGGCATCTCCTCTGCGGTCAGTAGTAATACTAGCGCTTGGGGGGGGGGCATCTCCTCTACGGTCAGTAGTAATAGTAGCGCATGGGGGGGGGGATCTCCTCTACGGTCAGTAGTAATAGTAGCGCATGGGGGGGGGGGGGACTCCTCTACGGTCAGTAGTAATAGTAGCGCTTGGGGGGGGGGGGGGCATCTCCTCTACGGTCAGTAGTAATAGTAGCGCATGGGGGGGGGCATCTCCTCTACGGTCAGTAGTAATAGTAGCGCTTGGGGGGGGGGGGGGGGCATCTCCTCTACGGTCAGTGGTAATAGTAGCGCTTGGAGGGGGGGGGGGGCATCTCCTCTACGGTCAGTAGTAATAGTAGCGCATGGGGGGCATCTACTCTACGGTCAGTAGTAATAGTAGCGCATGGGGGGGGGCATCTCCTCTACGGTCAGTAGTAATAGTAGCGCTTGGGGGGGGAGCATCTCCTCTTCGGTCAATAGTAATAGTAGCGCTTGGGGGGGGCATCTCCTCTACGGTCAGTAGTAATAGTAGCGCATGGGGGGGGGGGATCTCCTCTACGGTCAGTAGTAATAGTAGCGCTTGGGGGGGGGGCATCTCCTCTGCGGTCAGTAGTAATACTAGCGCTTGGGGGGGGGGCATCTCCTCTACGGTCAGTAGTAATAGTAGCGCATGGGGGGGGGGATCTCCTCTACGGTCAGTAGTAATAGTAGCGCATGGGGGGGGGGGATCTCCTCTACGGTCAGTAGTAATAGTAGCGCATGGGGGGGGGGATCTCCTCTACGGTCAGTAGTAATAGTAGCGCTTGGGGGGGGGGGCATCTCCTCTACGGTCAGTAGTAATAGTAGCGCATGGGGGGGGCATCTCCTCTACGGTCAGTAGTAATAGTAGCGCTTGGGGGGGGGGGGCATCTCCTCTACGGTCAGTGGTAATAGTAGCGCTTGGAGGGGGGGGGCATCTCCTCTACGGTCAGTAGTAATAGTAGCGCATGGGGGGGCATCTACTCTACGGTCAGTAGTAATAGTAGCGCATGGGGGGGGCATCTCCTCTACGGTCAGTAGTAATAGTAGCGCTTGGGGGGGGAGCATCTCCTCTGCGGTCAATAGTAATAGTAGCGCTTGGGGGGGGGCATCTCCTCTACGGTCAGTAGTAATAGTAGCGCATGGGGGGGGGGATCTCCTCTACGGTCAGTAGTAATAGTAGCGCTTGGGGGGGGGCATCTCCTCTGCGGTCAGTAGTAATACTAGCGCTTGGGGGGGGGCATCTCCTCTACGGTCAGTAGTAATAGTAGCGCATGGGGGGGGGGATCTCCTCTACGGTCAGTAGTAATAGTAGCGCTTGGGGGGGGGGGGGCATCTCCTCTACGGTCAGTAGTAATAGTAGCGCATGGGGGGGGGGGTCTCCTCTACGGTCAGTAGTAATAGTAGCGCATGGGGGGGGGCATCTCCTCTGCGGTCAGTAGTAGTAGTAGCGCTTGGGGGGGGGCATCTCCTCTGCGGTCAGTAGTAATAGTAGCGGTTGGGGGGGGCGTCTCCTCTACGGTCAGTAGTAATAGTAGCGCTTGGGGGGGGCATCTCCTCTGCGGTCAGTAGTAATAGTAGCGCATGGGGGGGGGGGGGCGGCATCTCCTCTGCGGTCAGTAGTAATAGTAGCGGTTGGGGGGGGGCGTCTCCTCTACGGTCAGTAGTAATAGTAGCGCTTGGGGGGCGGCATCTCCTCTACGGTCAGTAGTAATAGTAGCGCATGGGGGGGGGGGCGGCATCTCCTCTGCGGTCAGTGGTAATATAGGCGCTTGGGGGGGAGCATCTCCTCTGCGGTCAGTAGTAATAGTAGCGCTTGGGGGGGGGCATCTCCTCTACGGTCAGTAGTAATAGTAGCGCTTGGGGGGGGGGCATCTCCTCTACGGTCAGTAGTATAGTAGCGCTTGGGGGGGGGCATCTCCTCTACGGTCAGTAGTAATAGTAGCGCTTGGGGGGGGCATCTCCTCTGCGGTCAGTTGTAATAGTAGCGCTTGGGGGGGCATCTCCTCTACGGTCAGTAGTAATAGTAGCGCTTGGGGGGGGGGGGCATCTCCTCTATGGTCAGTAGTAATAGTAGCGCTTGGGGGGGGGGCATCTCCTCTACGGTCAGTAGTAATAGTAGCGCATGGGGGGGGGGGGGGCGGCATCTCCTCTGCGGTCAGTAGTAATAGTAGCGCTTGGGGGGGAGCATCTCCTCTGCGGTCAGTAGTAATAGTAGCGCATGGGGGGGCATCTACTCTACGGTCAGTAGTAATAGTAGCGCATGGGGGGGCATCTCCTCTACGGTCAGTAGTAATAGTAGCGCTTGGGGGGGGAGCATCTCCTCTGCGGTCAATAGTAATAGTAGCGCTTGGGGGGGGCATCTCCTCTACGGTCAGTAGTAGTAATAGTAGCGCATGGGGGGGGGGATCTCCTCTACGGTTAGTAGTAATAGTAGCGCTTGGGGGGGGGGGGGGCATCTCCTCTGCGGTCAGTAGTAATACTAGCGCTTGGGGGGGGGCATCTCCTCTACGGTCAGTAGTAATAGTAGCGCATGGGGGGGGGGATCTCCTCTACGGTCAGTAGTAATAGTAGCGCATGGGGGGGGGGGGACTCCTCTACGGTCAGTAGTAATAGTAGCGCTTGGGGGGGGGGGCATCTCCTCTACGGTCAGTAGTAATAGTAGCGCATGGGGGGGGGGCATCTCCTCTACGGTCAGTAGTAATAGTAGCGCTTGGGGGGGGGGCATCTCCTCTACGGTCAGTGGTAATAGTAGCGCTTGGAGGGGGGGGGCATCTCCTCTACGGTCAGTAGTAATAGTAGCGCATGGGGGGGCATCTACTCTACGGTCAGTAGTAATAGTAGCGCATGGGGGGGGCATCTCCTCTACGGTCAGTAGTAATAGTAGCGCTTGGGGGGGGAGCATCTCCTCTTCGGTCAATAGTAATAGTAGCGCTTGGGGGGGGCATCTCCTCTACGGTCAGTAGTAATAGTAGCGCATGGGGGGGGGGGATCTCCTCTACGGTCAGTAGTAATAGTAGCGCATGGGGGGGGGGGATCTCCTCTACGGTCAGTAGTAATAGTAGCGCATGGGGGGGGGGGGATCTCCTCTACGGTCAGTAGTAATAGTAGCGCTTGGGGGGGGGGGGGGGCATCTCCTCTACGGGTCAGTAGTAATAAGTAGCGCATGGGGGGGGCATCTCCTCTACGGTCAGTAGTAATAGTAGCGCTTGGGGGGGGGGCATCTCCTCTACGGTCAGTGGTAATAGTAGCGCTTGGAGGGGGGGGGGCATCTCCTCTACGGTCAGTAGTAATAGTAGCGCATGGGGGGGGCATCTACTCTACGGTCAGTAGTAATAGTAGCGCATGGGGGGGGCATCTCCTCTACGGTCAGTAGTAATAGTAGCGCTTGGGGGGGGAGCATCTCCTCTGCGGTCAATAGTAATAGTAGCGCTTGGGGGGGGCATCTCCTCTACGGTCAGTAGTAATAGTAGCGCATGGGGGGGGGGGATCTCCTCTACGGTCAGTAGTAATAGTAGCGCTTGGGGGGGGGGGGGGCATCTCCTCTACGGTCAGTAGTAATAGTAGCGCATGGGGGGGGGGGGTCTCCTCTACGGTCAGTAGTAATAGTAGCGCATGGGGGGGGGGGCATCTCCTCTGCGGTCAGTAGTAGTAGTAGCGCTTGGGGGGGGGGCATCTCCTCTGCGGTCAGTACGTAATAGTAGCGGTTGGGGGGGCGTCTCCTCTACGGTCAGTAGTAATAGTAGCGCTTGGGGGGGGGGCATCTCCTCTGCCGGTCAGTAGAAATAGTAGCGCATGGGGGGGGGGGGGGGCATCTCCTCTACGGTCAGTAGTAATAGTAGCGCATGGGGGGGGGGGTCTCCTCTACGGTCAGTAGTAATAGTAGCGCATGGGGGGGGGGGATCTCCTCTACGGTCAGTAGTAATAGTAGCGCTTGGGGGGGGGGGGGGGCATCTCCTCTACGGTCAGTAGTAATAGTAGCGCATGGGGGGGGGGGGGTCTCCTCTACGGTCAGTAGTAATAGTAGCGCATGGGGGGGGGGGCATCTCCTCTGCGGTCAGTAGTAGTAGTAGCGCTTGGGGGGGGGGCATCTCCTCTGCGGTCAGTAGTAATAGTAGCGGTTGGGGGGGGCGTCTCCTCTACGGTCAGTAGTAATAGTAGCGCTTGGGGGGGGGCATCTCCTCTGCGGTCAGTAGAAATAGTAGCGCATGGGGGGGGGGGGCGGCATCTCCTCTGCGGTCAGTAGTAATAGTAGCGGTTGGGGGGGGGCGTCTCCTCTACGGTCAGTAGTAATAGTAGCGCTTGGGGGGCAGCATCTCCTCTACGGTCAGTAGTAATAGTAGCGCATGGGGGGGGGGCGGCATCTCCTCTGCGGTCAGTGGTAATAGTAGCGCTTGGGGGGGAGCATCTCCTCTGCGGTCAGTAGTAATAGTAGCGCTTGGGGGGCGGCATCTCCTCTGCGGTCAGTAGTAATAGTAGCGCTTGGGGGGCGGCATCTCCTCTACGGTCAGTAGTAATAGTAGCGCATGGGGGGGGGGCGGCATCTCCTCTACGGTCAGTAGTAATAGTAGTGCATGGGGGGGGGTCTCCTCTACGGTCAGTAGTAATAGTAGCGCTTGGGGGGGGCATCTCCTCTACGGTCAGTAGTAATAGTAGCGCTTGGGGGGGGGGGCATCTCCTCTACGGTCAGTAGTAATAGTAGCGCTTGGGGGGGGCATCTCCTCTACGGTCAGTAGTAATAGTAGCGCTTGGGGGGGGGGGCATCTCCTCTACGGTCAGTAGTAATAGTAGCGCTTGGGGGGGGGCATCTCCTCTACGGTCAGTAGTAATAGCGCTTGGGGGGGGGGGGCATCTCCTCTACGGTCAGTAGTAATAGTAGCGCTTGGGGGGGGCATCTCCTCTGCGGTCAGTAGTAATAGTAGCGCTTGGGGGGGGTGGGCATCTCCTCTACGGTCAGTAGTAATAGTAGCGCATGGGGGGGGGGCATCTCCTCTACGGTCAGTAGTAATAGTAGCGCTTGGGGGGGGCATCTCCTCTACGGTCAGTAGTAATAGTAGCGCATGGGGGGGGGGGGGCGGCATCTCCTCTGCGGTCAGTAGTAATAGTAGCGCTTGGGGGGGAGCATCTCCTCTGCGGTCAGTAGTAATAGTAGCGCTTGGGGGGCGGCATCTCCTCTGCGGTCAGTAGTAATAGTAGCGCTTGGGGGGCGGCATCTCCTCTACGGTCAGTAGTAATAGTAGCGCATGGGGGGGGCATCTCCTCTGCGGTCCGTAGTAATAGTAGCGCTTGGGGGGCGGCATCTCCTCTACGGTCCAGTAGTAATAGTAGCGCTTGGGGGGCGTCTCCTCTACGGTCAGTAGTAATAGTAGCGCTTGGGGGGGGGGGGGGCATCTCCTCTACGGTCAGTAGTAATAGTAGCGCATGGGGGGGGTCTCCTCTACGGTCAGTAGTAATAGTAGCGCTTGGGGGGGGGCATCTCCTCTACGGTCAGTAGTAATAGTAGCGCTTGCGGGGGGGCATCTCCTCTACGGTCAGTAGTAATAGTAGCGCTTGGGGGCGGCATCTCCTCTACGGTCAGTAGTAATAGTAGCGCTTGGGGGGGGGCATCTCCTCTGCGGTCAGTAGTAATAGTAGCGCTTGGGGGGGGCATCTTCTCTACGGTCAGTAGTAATAGTAGCGCTTGGGGGGGGGCATCTCCTCTACGGTCAGTAGTAATAGTAGCGCTTGGGGGGGGGGCATCTCCTCTACGGTCAGTAGTAATAGTAGTGCATGGGGGGGCATCTCCTCTACGGTCAGTAGTAATAGTAGCGCATGGGGGGGGCATCTCCTCTACGGTCAGTAGTAATAGTAGCGCATGGGGGGGCATCTCCTCTACGGTCAGTAGTAATAGTAGCGCTTGGGGGGGGGACATCTCCTCTGCGGTCAGTAGTAATAGTAGCGCATGGGGGGGCATCTACTCTACGGTCAGTAGTAATAGTAGCACATGGGGGGGGGGGGCATCTCCTCTACGGTCAGTAGTAATAGTAGCGCTTGGGGGGGGGGGGCATCTCCTCTACGGTCAGTAGTAATAGTAGCGCATGGGGGGGCATCTACTCTACGGTCAGTAGTAATAGTAGCGCATGGGGGGGGCATCTCCTCTACGGTCAGTAGTAATAGTAGCGCTTGGGGGGGGGCATCTCCTCTACGGTCAGTGGTAATAGTAGCGCTTGGGGGGGGGGGGGGGCATCTCCTCTACGGTCAGTAGTAATAGTAGCGCATGGGGGGGCATCTACTCTACGGTCAGTAGTAATAGTGGCGCATGGGGGGGGGCATATCCTCTACGGTCAGTAGTAATAGTAGCGCTTTGGGGGGGGAGCATCTCCTCTGCGGTCAATAGTAATAGTAGCGCTTGGGGGGGGGGGCATCTCCTCTACGGTCAGTAGTAATAGTAGCGCATGGGGGGGGGGCATCTCCTCTACGGTCAGTAGTAATAGTAGCGCTTGGGGGGGGGCATCTCCTCTACGGTCAGTGGTAATAGTAGCGCTTGGAGGGGGGGGGCATCTCCTCTACGGTCAGTAGTAATAGTAGCGCAATGGGGGGCATCTACTCTACGGTCAGTAGTAATAGTAGCGCATGGGGGGGGGCAATCTCCTCTACGGTCAGTAGTAATAGTAGCGCTTGGGGGGGGAGCATCTCCTCTTCGGTCAATAGTAATAGTAGCGCTTGGGGGGGGCATCTCCTCTACGGTCAGTAGTAATAGTAGCGCATGGGGGGGGGGGATCTCCTCTACGGTCAGTAGTAATAGTAGCGCATGGGGGGGGGGATCTCCTCTACGGTCAGTAGTAATAGTAGCGCATGGGGGGGGGGGATCTCCTCTACGGTCAGTAGTAATAGTAGCGCTTGGGGGGGGGGGCATCTCCTCTACGGTCAGTAGTAATAGTAGCGCATGGGGGGGGCATCTCCTCTACGGTCAGTAGTAATAGTAGCGCTTGGGGGGGGGCATCTCCTCTACGGTCAGTGGTAATAGTAGCGCTTGGAGGGGGGGGGCATCTCCTCTACGGTCAGTAGTAATAGTAGCGCATGGGGGGGCATCTACTCTACGGTCAGTAGTAATAGTAGCGCATGGGGGGGGCATCTCCTCTACGGTCAGTAGTAATAGTAGCGCTTGGGGGGGGAGCATCTCCTCTGCGGTCAATAGTAATAGTAGCGCTTGGGGGGGGCATCTCCTCTACGGTCAGTAGTAATAGTAGCGCATGGGGGGGGGGGATCTCCTCTACGGTCAGTAGTAATAGTAGCGCTTGGGGGGGGGGGGGGGCATCTCCTCTACGGTCAGTAGTAATAGTAGCGCATGGGGGGGGGGGTCTCCTCTACGGTCAGTAGTAATAGTAGCGCATGGGGGGGGGGGGCATCTCCTCTGCGGTCAGTAGTAGTAGTAGCGCTTGGGGGGGGGGCATCTCCTCTGCGGTCAGTAGTAATAGTAGCGGTTGGGGGGGGCGTCTCCTCTACGGTCAGTAGTAATAGTAGCGCTTGGGGGGGGGCATCTCCTCTGCGGTCAGTAGAAATAGTAGCGCATGGGGGGGGGGGGGGCATCTCCTCTACGGTCAGTAGTAATAGTAGCGCATGGGGGGGGGGGGTCTCCTCTACGGTCAGTAGTAATAGTAGCGCATGGGGGGGGGGGGATCTCCTCTACGGTCAGTAGTAATAGTAGCGCTTGGGGGGGGGGGGGGGCATCTCCTCTACGGTCAGTAGTAATAGTAGCGCATGGGGGGGGGGGGTCTCCTCTACGGTCAGTAGTAATAGTAGCGCATGGGGGGGGGGGCATCTCCTCTGCGGTCAGTAGTAGTAGTAGCGCTTGGGGGGGGGGGCATCTCCTCTGCGGTCAGTAGTAATAGTAGCGGTTGGGGGGGGCGTCTCCTCTACGGTCAGTAGTAATAGTAGCGCTTGGGGGGGGGGCGATCTCCTCTGCGGTCAGTAGAAATAGTAGCGCATGGGGGGGGGGGGCGGCATCTCCTCTGCGGTCAGTAGTAATAGTAGCGGTTGGGGGGGGGCGTCTCCTCTACGGTCAGTAGTAATAGTAGCGCTTGGGGGGCGGCATCTCCTCTACGGTCAGTAGTAATAGTAGCGCATGGGGGGGGGGCGGCATCTCCTCTGCGGTCAGTGGTAATAGTAGCGCTTGGGGGGGAGCATCTCCTCTGCGGTCAGTAGTAATAGTAGCGCTTGGGGGGCGGCATCTCCTCTGCGGTCAGTAGTAATAGTAGCGCTTGGGGGGCGGCATCTCCTCTACGGTCAGTAGTAATAGTAGCGCATGGGGGGGGGGGCGGCATCTCCTCTACGGTCAGTAGTAATAGTAGTGCATGGGGGGGGGTCTCCTCTACGGTCAGTAGTAATAGTAGCGCTTGGGGGGGGCATCTCTCTACGGTCAGTAGTAATAGTAGCGCTTGGGGGGGGGGGCATCTCCTCTACGGTCAGTAGTAATAGTAGCGCTTGGGGGGGGCATCTCCTCTACGGTCAGTAGTAATAGTAGCGCTTGGGGGGGGGGGGCATCTCCTCTACGGTCAGTAGTAATAGTAGCGCTTGGGGGGGGGCATCTCTCTCTACGGTCAGTAGTAATAGCGCTTGGGGGGGGGGGGGCATCTCCTCTACGGTCAGTAGTAATAGTAGCGCTTGGGGGGGGCATCTCCTCTGCGGTCAGTAGTAATAGTAGCGCTTGGGGGGGTGGGCATCTCCTCTACGGTCAGTAGTAATAGTAGCGCATGGGGGGGGGGGCATCTCCTCTACGGTCAGTAGTAATAGTAGCGCTTGGGGGGGGCATCTCCTCTACGGTCAGTAGTAATAGTAGCGCATGGGGGGGGGGCGGCATCTCCTCTGCGGTCAGTAGTAATAGTAGCGCTTGGGGGGGGAGCATCTCCTCTGCGGTCAGTAGTAATAGTAGCGCTTGGGGGGCGGCATCTCCTCTGCGGTCAGTAGTAATAGTAGCGCTTGGGGGGCGGCATCTCCTCTACGGTCAGTAGTAATAGTAGCGCATGGGGGGGGGCATCTCCTCTGCGGTCCGTAGTAATAGTAGCGCTTGGGGGGCGGCATCTCCTCTACGGTCAGTAGTAATAGTAGCGCTTGGGGGGCGTCTCCTCTACGGTCAGTAGTAATAGTAGCGCTTGGGGGGGGGGGGGCATCTCCTCTACGGTCAGTAGTAATAGTAGCGCATGGGGGGGGTCTCCTCTACGGTCAGTAGTAATAGTAGCGCTTGGGGGGGGGCATCTCCTCTACGGTCAGTAGTAATAGTAGCGCTTGCGGGGGGGCATCTCCTCTACGGTCAGTAGTAATAGTAGCGCTTGGGGGCGGCATCTCCTCTACGGTCAGTAGTAATAGTAGCGCTTGGGGGGGGGCATCTCCTCTGCGGTCAGTAGTAATAGTAGCGCTTGGGGGGGGCATCTCCTCTACGGTCAGTAGTAATAGTAGCGCTTGGGGGGGGGCATCTCCTCTACGGTCAGTAGTAATAGTAGCGCTTGGGGGGGGGGCATCTCCTCTACGGTCAGTAGTAATAGTAGTGCATGGGGGGCATCTCCTCTACGGTCAGTAGTAATAGTAGCGCATGGGGGGGGCATCTCCTCTACGGTCAGTAGTAATAGTAGCGCATGGGGGGGCATCTCCTCTACGGTCAGTAGTAATAGTAGCGCTTGGGGGGGGGACATCTCCTCTGCGGTCAGTAGTAATAGTAGCGCATGGGGGGGCATCTACTCTACGGTCAGTAGTAATAGTAGCACATGGGGGGGGGGGGCATCTCCTCTACGGTCAGTAGTAATAGTAGCGCTTGGGGGGGGGGGGGCATCTCCTCTACGGTCAGTAGTAATAGTAGCGCATGGGGGGGGCATCTACTCTACGGTCAGTAGTAATAGTAGCGCATGGGGGGGGCATCTCCTCTACGGTCAGTAGTAATAGTAGCGCTTGGGGGGGGGCATCTCCTCTACGGTCAGTGGTAATAGTAGCGCTTGGGGGGGGGGGGGGGGCATCTCCTCTACGGTCAGTAGTAATAGTAGCGCATGGGGGGGCATCTACTCTACGGTCAGTAGTAATAGTGGCGCATGGGGGGGGCATATCCTCTACGGTCAGTAGTAATAGTAGCGCTTTGGGGGGGAGCATCTCCTCTGCGGTCAATAGTAATAGTAGCGCTTGGGGGGGGGGGCATCTCCTCTACGGTCAGTAGTAATAGTAGCGCA
The DNA here is from genome assembly GCF_028390025.1 of Pseudophryne corroboree. Classification (NCBI taxonomy): domain Eukaryota; kingdom Metazoa; phylum Chordata; class Amphibia; order Anura; family Myobatrachidae; genus Pseudophryne; species Pseudophryne corroboree. Next base: position 515,562,073 of record NC_086450.1, on the reverse strand, counting down.
TGGGGGGGGGGATCTCCTCTACGGTCAGTAGTAACAGTAGCGCTTTGGGGGGGGGGGCATCTCCTCTGCGGTCAGTAGTAATAGTAGCGCTTGGGGGGGGGCATCTCCTCTATGGTCAGTAGTAATAGTAGCGCATGGGGGGGGGGGGGATCTCCTCTACGGTCAGTAGTAATAGTAGCGCATGGGGGGGGATCTCCTCTACGGTCAGTAGTAATAGTAGCGCTTGGGGGGGGGGCATCTCCTCTACGGTCAGTAGTAATAGTAGCGCATGGGGGGGGGGGTCTCCTCTACGGTCAGTAGTAATAGTAGCGCATGGGGGGGGCATCTCCTCTGCGGTCAGTAGTAATAGTAGCGCTTGGGGGGGGGGCATCTCCTCTGCGGTCAGTAGTAATAGTAGCGCTTGGGGGGGGCGTCTCCTCTACGGTCAGTAGTAATAGTAGCGCTTGGGGGGCGGCATCTCCTCTACGGTCAGTAGTAATAGTAGCGCTTGGGGGGCGGCATCTCCTCTACGGTCAGTAGTAATAGTAGCGCATGGGGGGGGGGGGGGGCGGCATCTCCTCTGCGGTCAGTGGTAATAGTAGCGCTTGGGGGGGAGCATCTCCTCTGCGGTCAGTAGTAATAGTAGCGCTTGGGGGGCGGCATCTCCTCTGCGGTCAGTAGTAATAGTAGCGCTTGGGGGGCGGCATCTCCTCTACGGTCAGTAGTAATAGTAGCGCATGGGGGGGGGGGGGCGGCATCTCCTCTGCGGTCAGTAGTAATAGTAGTGCTTGGGGGGGGGCATCTCCTCTACGGTCAGTAGTAATAGTAGCGCTTGGGGGGGGGGGGCATCTCCTCTACGGTCAGTAGTAATAGTAGCGCTTGGGGGGGGGGGGCATCTCCTCTACGGTCAGTAGTAATAGTAGCGCTTGGGGGGGGGCATCTCCTCTACGGTCAGTAGTAATAGTAGCGCTTGGGGGGGGGGGCATCTCCTCTACGGTCAGTAGTAATAGTAGCGCTTGGGGGGGGGCATCTCCTCTGCGGTCAGTAGTAATAGTTGCGCTTGGGGGCGGCATCTCCTCTGCGGTCAGTAGTAATAGTAGCGCTTGGGGGGCGGCATCTCCTCTACGGTCAGTAGTAATAGTAGCGCATGGGGGGGCATCTCCTCTGCGGTCAGTAGTAATAGTAGCGCTTGGGGGGCGGCATCTCCTCTACGGTCAGTAGTAATAGTAGCGCTTGGGGGGGCGTCTCCTCTACGGTCAGTAGTAATAGTAGCGCTTGGGGGGGGGGCATCTCCTCTACGGTCAGTAGTAATAGTAGCGCATGGGGGGGGGGGTCTCCTCTACGGTCAGTAGTAATAGTAGCGCTTGTGGGGGGCATCTCCTCTACGGTCAGTAGTAATAGTAGCGCTTGGGGGGGGGGGGGCATCTCCTCTACGGTCAGTAGTAATAGTAGCGCTTGGGGGGGGCATCTCCTCTACGGTCAGTAGTAATAGTAGCGCTTGGGGGGGGGGCATCTCCTCTGCGGTCAGTAGTAATAGTAGCGCTTGGGGGGGCATCTCCTCTACGGTCAGTAGTAATAGTAGTGCTTGGGGGGGGCATCTCCTCTACGGTCAGTAGTAATAGTAGCGCATGGGGGGGGGGCATCTCCTCTACGATCAGTAGTAATAGTAGCGCTTGGGGGGGGGGGGGGCATCTCCTCTACGGTCAGTAGTAATAGTAGTGCATGGGGGGCATCTCCTCTACGGTCAGTAGTAATAGTAGCGCATGGGGGGGGCATCTCCTCTACGGTCAGTAGTAATAGTAGCGCATGGGGGGGGCATCTCCTCTACGGTCAGTAGTAATAGTAGCGCTTGGGGGGGGGCATCTCCTCTGCGGTCAGTAGTAATAGTAGCGCATGGGGGGCATCTACTCTAACGGTCAGTAGTAATAGTAGCACATGGGGGGGGGGCATCTCCTCTACGGTCAGTAGTAATAGTAGCGCTTGGGGGGGGGGGCATCTCCTCTACGGTCAGTAGTAATAGTAGCGCATGGGGGGGCATCTACTCTACGGTCAGTAGTAATAGTAGCGCATGGGGGGGGGCATCTCCTCTACGGTCAGTAGTAATAGTAGCGCTTGGGGGGGGGCATCTCCTCTACGGTCAGTGGTAATAGTAGCGCTTGGGGGGGGGGGGCATCTCCTCTACGGTCAGTAGTAATAGTAGCGCATGGGGGGGCATCTACTCTACGGTCAGTAGTAATAGTAGCGCATGGGGGGGGGGGCATCTCCTCTACGGTCAGTAGTAATAGTAGCGCTTGGGGGGGGAGCATCTCCTCTGCGGTCAATAGTAATAGTAGCGCTTGGGGGGGCATCTCCTCTACGGTCAGTAGTAATAGTAGCGCATGGGGGGGGGATCTCCTCTACGGTCAGTAGTAATAGTAGCGCTTGGGGGGGGGGGGGCATCTCCTCTGCGGTCAGTAGTAATAGTAGCGCATGGGGGGGGGGATCTCCTCTACGGTCAGTAGTAATAGTAGCGCATGGGGGGGGGGATCTCCTCTACAGTCAGTAGTAATAGTAGCGCTTGGGGGGGGCATCTCCTCTACGGTCAGTAGTAATAGTAGCGCATGGGGGGGGGGGTCTCCTCAGTAGTAATAGTAGCGCATGGGGGGGGGGCATCTCCTCTGCGGTCAGTAGTAATAGTAGCGCTTGGGGGGGGGGCATCTCCTCTGCGGTCAGTAGTAATAGTAGCGCTTGGGGGGGGCGTCTCCTCTACGGTCAGTAGTAATAGTAGCGCTTGGGGGGGCATCTCCTCTGCGGTCAGTAGTAATAGTAGCGCTTGGGGGGCGGCATCTCCTCTACGGTCAGTAGTAATAGTAGCGCTTGGGGGGCGGCATCTCCTCTACGGCCAGTAGTAATAGTAGCGCATGGGGGGGGCGGCATCTCCTCTGCGGTCAGTAGTAATAGTAGCGCTTGGGGGGCGGCATCTCCTCTGCGGTCAGTAGTAATAGCGCTTGGGGGGCGGCATCTCCTCTACGGTCAGTAGTAATAGTAGCGCATGGGGGGGGGGGGGGCGGCATCTCCTCTGCGGTCAGTAGTAATAGTAGCGCTTGGGGGGGGGGCGGCATCTCCTCTACGGTCAGTAGTAATAGTAGCGCTTGGGGGGGGGGGGGGGGCATCTCCTCTACGGTCAGTAGTAATAGTAGCGTTTGGGGGGGCATCTCCTCTACGGTCAGTAGTGATAGTAGCGCATGGGGGGGGGGTCTCCTCTACGGTCAGTAGTGATAGTAGCGCTTGGGGGGGGCATCTCCTCTACGGTCAGTAGTAATAGTAGCGCTTGGGGGGGGCATCTCCTCTACGGTCAGTAGTAATAGTAGCGCTTGGGGGGGGGGCATCTCCTCTACGGTCAGTAGTAATAGTAGCGCTTGGGGGGGGCATCTCCTCTACGGTCAGTAGTAATAGTAGCGCTTGGGGGGGGGGGGGGGCATCTCCTCTACGGTCAGTAGTAATAGTAGCGCTTGGGGGGGGCATCTACTCTGCGGTCAGTAGTAATAGTAGCGCTTGGGGGGGGGGGGGCATCTCCTCTACGGTCAGTAGTAATAGTAGCGCTTGGGGGGGGGCATCTCCTCTACGGTCAGTAGTAATAGTAGCGCTTGGGGGGAGCATCTCCTCTACGGTCAGTAGTAATAGTAGCGCATGGGGGGGGGCATCTCCTCTACGATCAGTAGTAATAGTAGCGCTTGGGGGGGGCATCTCCTCTACGGTCAGTAGTAATAGTAGTGCATTGGGGGCATCTCCTCTACGGTCAGTAGTAATAGTAGCGCATGGGGGGGGGGCATCTCCTCTACGGTCAGTAGTAATAGTAGCGCATGGGGGGGGGCATCTCCTCTACGGTCAGTAGTAATAGTAGCGCTTAGGGGGGGGCATCTCCTCTGCGGTCAGTAGTAATAGTAGCGCATGGGTGGGGCATCTACTCTACGGTCAGTAGTAATAGTAGCACATGGGGGGGGGGGGCATCTCCTCTACGGTCAGTAGTAATAGTAGCGCTTGGGGGGGGGCATCTCCTCTACGGTCAGTAGTAATAGTAGCGCATGGGGGGGCATCTACTCTACGGTCAGTAGTAATAGTAGCGCATGGGGGGGGGCATCTCCTCTACGGTCAGTAGTAATAGTAGCGCTTGGGGGGGGGACATCTCCTCTACGGTCAGTAGTAATAGTAGCGCTTGGGGGGGGGCATCTCCTCTACGGTCAGTAGTAATAGTAGCGCATGGGGGGGGGGGCATCTCCTCTACGATCAGTAGTAATAGTAGCGCATGGGGGGGGGGCATCTCCCTCTGCGGTCAATAGTAATAGTAGCGCTTGGGGGGGGGGGCATCTCCTCTGCGGTCAGTAGTAATAGTAGCGCTTGGGGGGGGCGTCTCCTCTACGGTCAGTAGTAATAGTAGCGCTTGGGGGGGGCATCTCCTCTGCGGTCAGTAGTAATAGTAGCGCTTGGGGGGCGGCATCTCCTCTACGGTCAGTAGTAATAGTAGCGCTTGGGGGGCGTCATCTCCTCTACGGCCAGTAGTAATAGTAGCGCATGGGGGGGGCGGCATCTCCTCTGCGGTCAGTAGTAATAGTAGCGCTTGGGGGGCGGCATCTCCTCTACGGTCAGTAGTAATAGTAGCGCTTGGGGGGGCGTCTCCTCTACGGTCAGTAGTAATAGTAGCGCTTGGGGGGGGGGCATCTCCTCTACGGTCAGTAGTAATAGTAGCGCATGGGGGGGGTCTCCTCTACGGTCAGTAGTAATAGTAGCGCTTGTGGGGGGCATCTCCTCTACGGTCAGTAGTAATAGTAGCGCTTGGGGGGGGGGGGCATCTCCTCTACGGTCAGTAGTAATAGTAGCGCTTGGGGGGGGGCATCTCCTCTACGGTCAGTAGTAATAGTAGCGCTTGGGGGGGGGGGGGCATCTCCTCTGCGGTCAGTAGTAATAGTAGCGCTTGGGGGGGGGGGGGGGCATCTCCTCTACGGTCAGTAGTAATAGTAGCGCTTGGGGGGGGGCATCTCCTCTACGGTCAGTAGTAATAGTAGCGCTTGGGGGGGGGGCATCTCCTCTACGGTCAGTAGTAATAGTAGCGCATGGGGGGGGGGCATCTCCTCTACGATCAGTAGTAATAGTAGCGCTTGGGGGGGGGGGGCATCTCCTCTACGGTCAGTAGTAATAGTAGTGCATGGGGGGCATCTCCTCTACGGTCAGTAGTAATAGTAGCGCATGGGGGGGGCATCTCCTCTACGGTCAGTAGTAATAGTAGCGCATGGGGGGGGGCATCTCCTCTACGGTCAGTAGTAATAGTAGCGCTTGGGGGGGGGACATCTCCTCTGCGGTCAGTAGTAATAGTAGCGCATGGGGGGGCATCTACTCTACGGTCAGTAGTAATAGTAGCACATGGGGGGGGGGGCATCTCCTCTACGGTCAGTAGTAATAGTAGCGCTTGGGGGGGGAGCATCTCCTCTTCGGTCAATAGTAATAGTAGCGCTTGGGGGGGGCATCTCCTCTACGGTCAGTAGTAATAGTAGCGCATGGGGGGGGGGATCTCCTCTACGGTCAGTAGTAATAGTAGCGCTTGGGGGGGGGGCATCTCCTCTGCGGTCAGTAGTAATACTAGCGCTTGGGGGGGGGGCATCTCCTCTACGGTCAGTAGTAATAGTAGCGCATGGGGGGGGGGATCTCCTCTACGGTCAGTAGTAATAGTAGCGCATGGGGGGGGGGGGGGGACTCCTCTACGGTCAGTAGTAATAGTAGCGCTTGGGGGGGGGCATCTCCTCTACGGTCAGTAGTAATAGTAGCGCATGGGGGGGGGCATCTCCTCTACGGTCAGTAGTAATAGTAGCGCTTGGGGGGGGGGGGGGGGCATCTCCTCTACGGTCAGTGGTAATAGTAGCGCTTGGAGGGGGGGGGGCATCTCCTCTACGGTCAGTAGTAATAGTAGCGCATGGGGGGCATCTACTCTACGGTCAGTAGTAATAGTAGCGCATGGGGGGGGGCATCTCCTCTACGGTCAGTAGTAATAGTAGCGCTTGGGGGGGGAGCATCTCCTCTTCGGTCAATAGTAATAGTAGCGCTTGGGGGGGGCATCTCCTCTACGGTCAGTAGTAATAGTAGCGCATGGGGGGGGGGATCTCCTCTACGGTCAGTAGTAATAGTAGCGCTTGGGGGGGGGGCATCTCCTCTGCGGTCAGTAGTAATACTAGCGCTTGGGGGGGGGGCATCTCCTCTACGGTCAGTAGTAATAGTAGCGCTTGGGGGGGGGGGCATCTCCTCTACGGTCAGTAGTAATAGTAGCGCATGGGGGGGGCATCTCCTCTACGGTCAGTAGTAATAGTAGCGCTTGGGGGGGGGGGGGCATCTCCTCTACGGTCAGTGGTAATAGTAGCGCTTGGAGGGGGGGGGGCATCTCCTCTACGGTCAGTAGTAATAGTAGCGCATGGGGGGGCATCTACTCTACGGTCAGTAGTAATAGTAGCGCATGGGGGGGGGCATCTCCTCTACGGTCAGTAGTAATAGTAGCGCTTGGGGGGGGAGCATCTCCTCTGCGGTCAATAGTAATAGTAGCGCTTGGGGGGGGCATCTCCTCTACGGTCAGTAGTAATAGTAGCGCATGGGGGGGGGGGATCTCCTCTACGGTCAGTAGTAATAGTAGCGCTTGGGGGGGGGCATCTCCTCTGCGGTCAGTAGTAATACTAGCGCTTGGGGGGGGGCATCTCCTCTACGGTCAGTAGTAATAGTAGCGCATGGGGGGGGGATCTCCTCTACGGTCAGTAGTAATAGTAGCGCTTGGGGGGGGGGGGCATCTCCTCTACGGTCAGTAGTAATAGTAGCGCATGGGGGGGGGGGTCTCCTCTACGGTCAGTAGTAATAGTAGCGCATGGGGGGGGGCATCTCCTCTGCGGTCAGTAGTAGTAGTAGCGCTTGGGGGGGGGCATCTCCTCTGCGGTCAGTAGTAATAGTAGCGGTTGGGGGGGGCGTCTCCTCTACGGTCAGTAGTAATAGTAGCGCTTGGGGGGGGCATCTCCTCTGCGGTCAGTAGTAATAGTAGCGCATGGGGGGGGGGCGGCATCTCCTCTGCGGTCAGTAGTAATAGTAGCGGTTGGGGGGGGGGCGTCTCCTCTACGGTCAGTAGTAATAGTAGCGCTTGGGGGGCGGCATCTCCTCTACGGTCAGTAGTAATAGTAGCGCATGGGGGGGGGGCGGCATCTCCTCTGCGGTCAGTGGTAATAGTAGCGCTTGGGGGGGAGCATCTCCTCTGCGGTCAGTAGTAATAGTAGCGCTTGGGGGGGGGCATCTCCTCTACGGTCAGTAGTAATAGTAGCGCTTGGGGGGGGGCATCTCCTCTACGGTCAGTAGTAATAGTAGCGCTTGGGGGGGGGGCATCTCCTCTACGGTCAGTAGTAATAGTAGCGCTTGGGGGGGGCATCTCCTCTGCGGTCAGTAGTAATAGTAGCGCTTGGGGGGGCATCTCCTCTACGGTCAGTAGTAATAGTAGCGCTTGGGGGTTGGGGCATCTCCTCTATGGTCAGTAGTAATAGTAGCGCTTGGGGGGGGGCATCTCCTCTACGGTCAGTAGTAATAGTAGCGCATGGGGGGGGGGGGGGGGGCGGCATCTCCTCTGCGGTCAGTAGTAATAGTAGCGCTTGGGGGGGAGCATCTCCTCTGCGGTCAGTAGTAATAGTAGCGCATGGGGGGGCATCTACTCTACGGTCAGTAGTAATAGTAGCGCATGGGGGGGCATCTCCTCTACGGTCAGTAGTAATAGTAGCGCTTGGGGGGGGAGCATCTCCTCTGCGGTCAATAGTAATAGTAGCGCTTGGGGGGGGCATCTCCTCTACGGTCAGTAGTAATAGTAGCGCATGGGGGGGGGGGGATCTCCTCTACGGTTAGTAGTAATAGTAGCGCTTGGGGGGGGGGGGGGCATCTCCTCTGCGGTCAGTAGTAATACTAGCGCTTGGGGGCATCTCCTCTACGGTCAGTAGTAATAGTAGCGCATGGGGGGGGGGATCTCCTCTACGGTCAGTAGTAATAGTAGCGCATGGGGGGGGGGGACTCCTCTACGGTCAGTAGTAATAGTAGCGCTTGGGGGGGGGGGCATCTCCTCTACGGTCAGTAGTAATAGTAGCGCATGGGGGGGGGGCATCTCCTCTACGGTCAGTAGTAATAGTAGCGCTTGGGGGGGGGGGGGGGCATCTCCTCTACGGTCAGTGGTAATAGTAGCGCTTGGAGGGGGGGGGCATCTCCTCTACGGTCAGTAGTAATAGTAGCGCATGGGGGGCATCTACTCTACGGTCAGTAGTAATAGTAGCGCATGGGGGGGGGCATCTCCTCTACGGTCAGTAGTAATAGTAGCGCTTGGGGGGGGAGCATCTCCTCTTCGGTCAATAGTAATAGTAGCGCTTGGGGGGGGCATCTCCTCTACGGTCAGTAGTAATAGTAGCGCATGGGGGGGGGGATCTCCTCTACGGTCAGTAGTAATAGTAGCGCTTGGGGGGGGGGGGCATCTCCTCTGCGGTCAGTAGTAATACTAGCGCTTGGGGGGGGGGCATCTCCTCTACGGTCAGTAGTAATAGTAGCGCATGGGGGGGGGGGATCTCCTCTACGGTCAGTAGTAATAGTAGCGCATGGGGGGGGGGGGATCTCCTCTACGGTCAGTAGTAATAGTAGCGCATGGGGGGGGGGGATCTCCTCTACGGTCAGTAGTAATAGTAGCGCTTGGGGGGGGGGGGGGCATCTCCTCTACGGTCAGTAGTAATAGTAGCGCATGGGGGGGGGCATCTCCTCTACGGTCAGTAGTAATAGTAGCGCTTGGGGGGGGGGCATCTCCTCTACGGTCAGTGGTAATAGTAGCGCTTGGAGGGGGGGGGCATCTCCTCTACGGTCAGTAGTAATAGTAGCGCATGGGGGGGCATCTACTCTACGGTCAGTAGTAATAGTAGCGCATGGGGGGGCATCTCCTCTACGGTCAGTAGTAATAGTAGCGCTTGGGGGGGGAGCATCTCCTCTGCGGTCAATAGTAATAGTAGCGCTTGGGGGGGGCATCTCCTCTACGGTCAGTAGTAATAGTAGCGCATGGGGGGGGGGGGGATCTCCTCTACGGTCAGTAGTAATAGTAGCGCTTGGGGGGGGCATCTCCTCTGCGGTCAGTAGTAATACTAGCGCTTGGGGGGGGCATCTCCTCTACGGTCAGTAGTAATAGTAGCGCATGGGGGGGGGGGATCTCCTCTACGGTCAGTAGTAATAGTAGCGCTTGGGGGGGGGGGGGCATCTCCTCTACGGTCAGTAGTAATAGTAGCGCATGGGGGGGGGGGGGTCTCCTCTACGGTCAGTAGTAATAGTAGCGCATGGGGGGGGGGGGCATCTCCTCTGCGGTCAGTAGTAGTAGTAGCGCTTGGGGGGGGGGCATCTCCTCTGCGGTCAGTAGTAATAGTAGCGGTTGGGGGGGGCGTCTCCTCTACGGTCAGTAGTAATAGTAGCGCTTGGGGGGGGGCATCTCCTCTGCGGTCAGTAGTAATAGTAGCGCATGGGGGGGGGGCGGCATCTCCTCTGCGGTCAGTAGTAATAGTAGCGGTTGGGGGGGGGGCGTCTCCTCTACGGTCAGTAGTAATAGTAGCGCTTGGGGGGCGGCATCTCCTCTACGGTCAGTAGTAATAGTAGCGCATGGGGGGGGGCGGCATCTCCTCTGCGGTCAGTGGTAATAGTAGCGCTTGGGGGGGAGCATCTCCTCTGCGGTCAGTAGTAATAGTAGCGCTTGGGGGGCGGCATCTCCTCTGCGGTCAGTAGTAATAGTAGCGCTTGGGGGGCGGCATCTCCTCTACGGTCAGTAGTAATAGTAGCGCATGGGGGGGGGGCGGCATCTCCTCTACGGTCAGTAGTAATAGTAGTGCATGGGGGGGGGGTCTCCTCTACGGTCAGTAGTAATAGTAGCGCTTGGGGGGGGCATCTCCTCTACGGTCAGTAGTAATAGTAGCGCTTGGGGGGGGGGGGGCATCTCCTCTACGGTCAGTAGTAATAGTAGCGCTTGGGGGGGGCATCTCCTCTACGGTCAGTAGTAATAGTAGCGCTTGGGGGGGGGGGGGGCATCTCCTCTACGGTCAGTAGTAATAGTAGCGCTTGGGGGGGGGCATCTCCTCTACGGTCAGTAGTAATAGCGCTTGGGGGGGGGGGCATCTCCTCTACGGTCAGTAGTAATAGTAGCGCTTGGGGGGGGCATCTCCTCTGCGGTCAGTAGTAATAGTAGCGCTTGGGGGGGTGGGCATCTCCTCTACGGTCAGTAGTAATAGTAGCGCATGGGGGGGGGGGGCATCTCCTCTACGGTCAGTAGTAATAGTAGCGCTTGGGGGGGGCATCTCCTCTACGGTCAGTAGTAATAGTAGCGCATGGGGGGGGGGCGGCATCTCCTCTGCGGTCAGTAGTAATAGTAGCGCTTGGGGGGGGAGCATCTCCTCTGCGGTCAGTAGTAATAGTAGCGCTTGGGGGGCGGCATCTCCTCTGCGGTCAGTAGTAATAGTAGCGCTTGGGGGGCGGCATCTCCTCTACGGTCAGTAGTAATAGTAGCGCATGGGGGGGGCATCTCCTCTGCGGTCCGTAGTAATAGTAGCGCTTGGGGGGCGGCATCTCCTCTACGGTCAGTAGTAATAGTAGCGCTTGGGGGGCGTCTCCTCTACGGTCAGTAGTAATAGTAGCGCTTGGGGGGGGGGGGGGCATCTCCTCTACGGTCAGTAGTAATAGTAGCGCATGGGGGGGGTCTCCTCTACGGTCAGTAGTAATAGTAGCGCTTGGGGGGGGGCATCTCCTCTACGGTCAGTAGTAATAGTAGCGCTTGCGGGGGGGCATCTCCTCTACGGTCAGTAGTAATAGTAGCGCTTGGGGGCGGCATCTCCTCTACGGTCAGTAGTAATAGTAGCGCTTGGGGGGGGGCATCTCCTCTGCGGTCAGTAGTAATAGTAGCGCTTGGGGGGGGCATCTCCTCTACGGTCAGTAGTAATAGTAGCGCTTGGGGGGGGGCATCTCCTCTACGGTCAATAGTAATAGTAGCGCTTGGGGGGGGGGCATCTCCTCTACGGTCAGTAGTAATAGTAGTGCATGGGGGGCATCTCCTCTACGGTCAGTAGTAATAGTAGCGCATGGGGGGGGCATCTCCTCTACGGTCAGTAGTAATAGTAGCGCATGGGGGGGCATCTCCTCTACGGTCAGTAGTAATAGTAGCGCTTGGGGGGGGGACATCTCCTCTGCCTCTGCGGTCAGTAGTAATAGTAGCGCATGGGGGGGCATCTACTCTACGGTCAGTAGTAATAGTAGCACATGGGGGGGGGGGCATCTCCTCTACGGTCAGTAGTAATAGTAGCGCTTGGGGGGGGGGGGGCATCTCCTCTACGGTCAGTAGTAATAGTAGCGCATGGGGGGGCATCTACTCTACGGTCAGTAGTAATAGTAGCGCATGGGGGGGGCATCTCCTCTACGGTCAGTAGTAATAGTAGCGCTTGGGGGGGGGGCATCTCCTCTACGGTCAGTGGTAATAGTAGCGCTTGGGGGGGGGGGGGGCATCTCCTCTACGGTCAGTAGTAATAGTAGCGCATGGGGGGGCATCTACTCTACGGTCAGTAGTAATAGTAGCGCATGGGGGGGCATATCCTCTACGGTCAGTAGTAATAGTAGCGCTTTGGGGGGGAGCATCTCCTCTGCGGTCAATAGTAATAGTAGCGCTTGGGGGGGGGGGGCATCTCCTCTACGGTCAGTAGTAATAGTAGCGCATGGGGGGGGGATCTCCTCTACGGTCAGTAGTAACAGTAGCGCTTTGGGGGGGGGGGGCATCTCCTCTGCGGTCAGTAGTAATAGTAGCGCTTGGGGGGGGGCATCTCCTCTATGGTCAGTAGTAATAGTAGCGCATGGGGGGGGGGATCTCCTCTACGGTCAGTAGTAATAGTAGCGCATGGGGGGGGATCTCCTCTACGGTCAGTAGTAATAGTAGCGCTTGGGGGGGGGGCATCTCCTCTACGGTCAGTAGTAATAGTAGCGCATGGGGGGGGGGGTCTCCTCTACGGTCAGTAGTAATAGTAGCGCATGGGGGGGGGCATCTCCTCTGCGGTCAGTAGTAATAGTAGCGCTTGGGGGGGGGCATCTCCTCTGCGGTCAGTAGTAATAGTAGCGCTTGGGGGGGGCGTCTCCTCTACGGTCAGTAGTAATAGTAGCGCTTGGGGGGCGGCATCTCCTCTGCGGTCAGTAGTAATAGTAGTGCTTGGGGGGGGGGCATCTCCTCTACGGTCAGTAGTAATGCATCTCCTCTACGGTCAGTAGTAATAGTAGCGCTTGGGGGGGGGCATCTCCTCTACGGTCAGTAGTAATAGTAGCGCTTGGGGGGGGGCATCTCCTCTGCGGTCAGTAGTAATAGTAGCGCTTGGGGGGCGGCATCTCCTCTACGGTCAGTAGTAATAGTAGCGCTTGGGGGGGGCATCTCCTCTGCGGTCAGTAGTAATAGTTGCGCTTGGGGGGCGGCATCTCCTCTGCGGTCAGTAGTAATAGTAGCGCTTGGGGGGCGGCATCTCCTCTACGGTCAGTAGTAATAGTAGCGCATGGGGGGGCATCTCCTCTGCGGTCAGTAGTAATAGTAGCGCTTGGGGGGCGGCATCTCCTCTACGGTCAGTAGTAATAGTAGCGCTTGGGGGGCGTCTCCTCTACGGTCAGTAGTAATAGTAGCGCTTGGGGGGGGGGGCATCTCCTCTACGGTCAGTAGTAATAGTAGCGCATGGGGGGGGGTCTCCTCTACGGTCAGTAGTAATAGTAGCGCTTGTGGGGGGCATCTCCTCTACGGTCAGTAGTAATAGTAGCGCTTGGGGGGGGGGGGGGGCATCTCCTCTACGGTCAGTAGTAATAGTAGTGCATGGGGGGCATCTCCTCTACGGTCAGTAGTAATAGTAGCGCATGGGGGGGGCATCTCCTCTACGGTCAGTAGTAATAGTAGCGCATGGGGGGGGCATCTCCTCTACGGTCAGTAGTAATAGTAGCGCTTGGGGGGGGGGGCATCTCCTCTGCGGTCAGTAGTAATAGTAGCGCATGGGGGGGCATCTACTCTACGGTCAGTAGTAATAGTAGCACATGGGGGGGGGGCATCTCCTCTACGGTCAGTAGTAATAGTAGCGCTTGGGGGGGGGGGGCATCTCCTCTACGGTCAGTAGTAATAGTAGCGCATGGGGGGGCATCTACTCTACGGTCAGTAGTAATAGTAGCGCATGGGGGGGGGCATCTCCTCTACGGTCAGTAGTAATAGTAGCGCTTGGGGGGGGGGGCATCTCCTCTACGGTCAGTGGTAATAGTAGCGCTTGGGGGGGGGGGCATCTCCTCTACGGTCAGTAGTAATAGTAGCGCATGGGGGGGCATCTACTCTACGGTCAGTAGTAATAGTAGCGCATGGGGGGGGCATCTCCTCTACGGTCAGTAGTAATAGTAGCGCTTGGGGGGGGAGCATCTCCTCTGCGGTCAATAGTAATAGTAGCGCTTGGGGGGGCATCTCCTCTACGGTCAGTAGTAATAGTAGCGCATGGGGGGGGGATCTCCTCTACGGTCAGTAGTAATAGTAGCGCTTGGGGGGGGGGGGCATCTCCTCTGTGGTCAGTAGTAATAGTAGCGCTTGGGGGGGGGGGCATCTCCTCTACGGTCAGTAGTAATAGTAGCGCATGGGGGGGGGGGGATCTCCTCTACGGTCAGTAGTAATAGTAGCGCATGGGGGGGGGATCTCCTCTACAGTCAGTAGTAATAGTAGCGCTTGGGGGGGCATCTCCTCTACGGTCAGTAGTAATAGTAGCGCATGGGGGGGGGGTCTCCTCAGTAGTAATAGTAGCGCATGGGGGGGGGGGCATCTCCTCTGCGGTCAGTAGTAATAGTAGCGCTTGGGGGGGGGGCATCTCCTCTGCGGTCAGTAGTAATAGTAGCGCTTGGGGGGGGCGTCTCCTCTACGGTCAGTAGTAATAGTAGCGCTTGGGGGGGGCATCTCCTCTGCGGTCAGTAGTAATAGTAGCGCTTTGGGGGGCGGCATCTCCTCTACGGTCAGTAGTAATAGTAGCGCTTGGGGGGCGGCATCTCCTCTACGGCCAGTAGTAATAGTAGCGCATGGGGGGGGCGGCATCTCCTCTGCGGTCAGTAGTAATAGTAGCGCTTGGGGGGCGGCATCTCCTCTGCGGTCAGTAGTAATAGCGCTTGGGGGGCGGCATCTCCTCTACGGTCAGTAGTAATAGTAGCGCATGGGGGGGGGGGGCGGCATCTCCTCTGCGGTCAGTAGTAATAGTAGCGCTTGGGGGGCGGCATCTCCTCTACGGTCAGTAGTAATAGTAGCGCTTGGGGTGGGGGGGGGGCATCTCCTCTACGGTCAGTAGTAATAGTAGCGTTTGGGGGGGCATCTCCTCTACGGTCAGTAGTGATAGTAGCGCATGGGGGGGGGGTCTCCTCTACGGTCAGTAGTGATAGTAGCGCTTGGGGGGGGCATCTCCTCTACGGTCAGTAGTAATAGTAGCGCTTGGGGGGGGCATCTCCTCTACGGTCAGTAGTAATAGTAGCGCTTGGGGGGGGGGCATCTCCTCTACGGTCAGTAGTAATAGTAGCGCTTGGGGGGGGGCATCTCCTCTACGGTCAGTAGTAATAGTAGCGCTTGGGGGGGGGGGGGGCATCTCCTCTACGGTCAGTAGTAATAGTAGCGCTTGGGGGGGGGGCATCTACTCTGCGGTCAGTAGTAATAGTAGCGCTTGGGGGGGGGGGGCATCTCCTCTACGGTCAGTAGTAATAGTAGCGCTTGGGGGGGGCATCTCCTCTACGGTCAGTAGTAATAGTAGCGCTTGGGGGGAGCATCTCCTCTACGGTCAGTAGTAATAGTAGCGCATGGGGGGGGGCATCTCCTCTACGATCAGTAGTAATAGTAGCGCTTGGGGGGGGCATCTCCTCTACGGTCAGTAGTAATAGTAGTGCATTGGGGCATCTCCTCTACGGTCAGTAGTAATAGTAGCGCATGGGGGGGGGCATCTCCTCTACGGTCAGTAGTAATAGTAGCGCATGGGGGGGGCATCTCCTCTACGGTCAGTAGTAATAGTAGCGCTTAGGGGGGGGGCATCTCCTCTGCGGTCAGTAGTAATAGTAGCGCATGGGTGGGGGCATCTACTCTACGGTCAGTAGTAATAGTAGCACATGGGGGGGGGGGGCATCTCCTCTACGGTCAGTAGTAATAGTAGCGCTTGGGGGGGGGCATCTCCTCTACGGTCAGTAGTAATAGTAGCGCATGGGGGGGGCATCTACTCTACGGTCAGTAGTAATAGTAGCGCATGGGGGGGGCATCTCCTCTACGGTCAGTAGTAATAGTAGCGCTTGGGGGGGGGACATCTCCTCTACGGTCCAGTAGTAATAGTAGCGCTTGGGGGGGGGGGCATCTCCTCTACGGTCAGTAGTAATAGTAGCGCATGGGGGGGGGCATCTCCTCTACGATCAGTAGTAATAGTAGCGCATGGGGGGGGGGGCATCTCCTCTGCGGTCAATAGTAATAGTAGCGCTTGGGGGGGGGGCATCTCCTCTGCGGTCAGTAGTAATAGTAGCGCTTGGGGGGGGCGTCTCCTCTACGGTCAGTAGTAATAGTAGCGCTTGGGGGGGGCATCTCCTCTGCGGTCAGTAGTAATAGTAGCGCTTGGGGGGCGGCATCTCCTCTACGGTCAGTAGTAATAGTAGCGCTTGGGGGGCGTCATCTCCTCTACGGCCAGTAGTAATAGTAGCGCATGGGGGGGGCGGCATCTCCTCTGCGGTCAGTAGTAATAGTAGCGCTTGGGGGGCGGCATCTCCTCTACGGTCAGTAGTAATAGTAGCGCTTGGGGGGGGGGCATCTCCTCTACGGTCAGTAGTAATAGTAGCGCATGGGGGGGGTCTCCTCTACGGTCAGTAGTAATAGTAGCGCTTGTGGGGGGCATCTCCTCTACGGTCAGTAGTAATAGTAGCGCTTGGGGGGGGGGGGCATCTCCTCTACGGTCAGTAGTAATAGTAGCGCTTGGGGGGGGGCATCTCCTCTACGGTCAGTAGTAATAGTAGCGCTTGGGGGGGGGGGCATCTCCTCTGCGGTCAGTAGTAATAGTAGCGCTTGGGGGGGGGGGGGGGGCATCTCCTCTACGGTCAGTAGTAATAGTAGCGCTTGGGGGGGGCATCTCCTCTACGGTCAGTAGTAATAGTAGCGCTTGGGGGGGGGGGGCATCTCCTCTACGGTCAGTAGTAATAGTAGCGCATGGGGGGGGGCATCTCCTCTACGATCAGTAGTAATAGTAGCGCTTGGGGGGGGGGGGGCATCTCCTCTACGGTCAGTAGTAATAATAGTGCATGGGGGGCATCTCCTCTACGGTCAGTAGTAATAGTAGCGCATGGGGGGGGCATCTCCTCTACGGTCAGTAGTAATAGTAGCGCATGGGGGGGGGCATCTCCTCTACGGTCAGTAGTAATAGTAGCGCTTGGGGGGGGGCATCTCCTCTGCGGTCAGTAGTAATAGTAGCGCATGGGGGGGCATCTACTCTACGGTCAGTAGTAATAGTAGCACATGGGGGGGGGGGCATCTCCTCTACGGTCAGTAGTAATAGTAGCGCTTGGGGGGGGGGGGGCATCTCCTCTACGGTCAGTAGTAATAGTAGCGCATGGGGGGCATCTACTCTACGGTCAGTAGTAATAGTAGCGCATGGGGGGGGGGGCATCTCCTCTACGGTCAGTAGTAATAGTAGCGCTTGGGGGGCATCTCCTCTACGGTCAGTGGTAATAGTAGCGCTTGGGGGGGGGGCATCTCCTCTACGGTCAGTAGTAATAGTAGCGCATGGGGGGGCATCTACTCTACGGTCAGTAGTAATAGTAGCGCATGGGGGGGGCATCTCCTCTACGGTCAGTAGTAATAGTAGCGCTTGGGGGGGGAGCATCTCCTCTGCGGTCAATAGTAATAGTAGCGCTTGGGGGGGCATCTCCTCTACGGTCAGTAGTAATAGTAGCGCATGGGGGGGGGATCTCCTCTACGGTCAGTAGTAATAGTAGCGCTTGGGGGGGGGGCATCTCCTCTGCGGTCAGTAGTAATAGTAGCGCTTGGGGGGGGGCATCTCCTCTACGGTCAGTAGTAATAGTAGCGCATGGGGGGGGGGATCTCCTCTACGGTCAGTAGTAATAGTAGCGCATGGGGGGGGGATCTCCTCTACGGTCAGTAGTAATAGTAGCGCTTGGGGGGGGGCATCTCCTCTACGGTCAGTAGTAATAGTAGCGCATGGGGGGGGCATCTCCTCTACGGTCAGTAGTAATAGTAGCGCATGGGGGGGGGGGTCTCCTCTACGGTCAGTAGTAATAGTAGCGCATGGGGGGGGGATCTCCTCTACGGTCAGTAGTAATAGTAGCGCATGGGGGGGGGATCTCCTCTACGGTCAGTAGTAATAGTAGCGCTTGGGGGGGGCATCTCCTCTACGGTCAGTAGTAATAGTAGCGCTTGGGGGGGGCATCTCCTCTACGGTCAGTAGTAATAGTAGCGCATGGGGGGGGGGCATCTCCTCTGCGGTCAGTAGTAATAGTAGCGCTTGGGGGGGGGCATCTCCTCTGCGGTCAGTAGTAATAGTAGCGCTTGGGGGGGGCGTCTCCTCTACGGTCAGTAGTAATAGTAGCGCTTGGGGGGGGCATCTCCTCTGCGGTCAGTAGTAATAGTAGCGCTTGGGGGGCGGCATCTCCTCTACGGTCAGTAGTAATAGTAGCGCTTGGGGGGCGGCATCTCCTCTACGGCCAGTAGTAATAGTAGCGCATGGGGGGGGCGGCATCTCCTCTGCGGTCAGTAGTAATAGTAGCGCTTGGGGGGGCGGCATCTCCTCTGCGGTCAGTAGTAATAGCGCTTGGGGGGCGGCATCTCCTCTACGGTCAGTAGTAATAGTAGCGCATGGGGGGGGGGGGGGGCGGCATCTCCTCTGCGGTCAGTAGTAATAGTAGCGCTTGGGGGGCGGCATATCCTCTACGGTCAGTAGTAATAGTAGCGCTTGGGGGCATCTCCTCTACGGTCAGTAGTAATAGTAGCGTTTGGGGGGGGCATCTCCTCTACGGTCAGTAGTGATAGTAGCGCATGGGGGGGGGGTCTCCTCTACGGTCAGTAGTGATAGTAGCGCTTGGGGGGGGCATCTCCTCTACGGTCAGTAGTAATAGTAGCGCTTGGGGGGGGCATCTCCTCTACGGTCAGTAGTAATAGTAGCGCTTGGGGGGGGGGGGGGGGCATCTCCTCTACGGTCAGTAGTAATAGTAGCGCTTGGGGGGGGCATCTCCTCTACGGTCAGTAGTAATAGTAGCGCTTGGGGGGGGGGGGCATCTCCTCTACGGTCAGTAGTAATAGTAGCGCTTGGGGGGGGCATCTACTCTGCGGTCAGTAGTAATAGTAGCGCTTGGGGGGGGGGGGGGGCATCTCCTCTACGGTCAGTAGTAATAGTAGCGCTTGGGGGGGGGCATCTCCTCTACGGTCAGTAGTAATAGTAGCGCTTGGGGGGGGGCATCTCCTCTACGGTCAGTAGTAATAGTAGCGCATGGGGGGGGGGGCATCTCCTCTACGATCAGTAGTAATAGTAGCGCTTGGGGGGGGGCATCTCCTCTACGGTCAGTAGTAATAGTAGTGCATTGGGGGCATCTCCTCTACGGTCAGTAGTAATAGTAGCGCATGGGGGGGGCATCTCCTCTACGGTCAGTAGTAATAGTAGCGCATGGGGGGGGCATCTCCTCTACGGTCAGTAGTAATAGTAGCGCTTAGGGGGGGGCATCTCCTCTGCGGTCAGTAGTAATAGTAGCGAATGGGTGGGGGCATCTACTCTACGGTCAGTAGTAATAGTAGCACATGGGGGGGGGCATCTCCTCTACGGTCAGTAGTAATAGTAGCGCTTGGGGGGGGGCATCTCCTCTACGGTCAGTAGTAATAGTAGCGCATGGGGGGGGCATCTACTCTACGGTCAGTAGTAATAGTAGCGCATGGGGGGGGGGCATCTCCTCTACGGTCAGTAGTAATAGTAGCGCTTGGGGGGGGACGGACATCTCCTCTACGGTCAGTAGTAATAGTAGCGCTTGGGGGGGGGGCATCTCCTCTACGGTCAGTAGTAATAGTAGCGCATGGGGGGGGGGCATCTCCCTCTACGATCAGTAGTAATAGTAGCGCATGGGGGGGGGGGGGGCATCTCCTCTGCGGTCAGTAGTAATAGTAGCGCTTGGGGGGGGGGGCATCTCCTCTGCGGTCAGTAGTAATAGTAGCGCTTGGGGGAGGGGGCGTCTCCTCTACGGTCAGTAGTAATAGTAGCGCTTGGGGGGGGCATCTCCTCTGCGGTCAGTAGTAATAGTAGCGCTTGGGGGGCGGCATCTCCTCTACGGTCAGTAGTAATAGTAGCGCTTGGGGGGCGTCATCTCCTCTACGGCCAGTAGTAATAGTAGCGCATGGGGGGGGCGGCATCTCCTCTGCGGTCAGTAGTAATAGTAGCGCTTGGGGGGCGGCATCTCCTCTACGGTCAGTAGTAATAGTAGCGCATGGGGGGGGGGGGGGGGGGGCGGCATCTCCTCTGCGGTCAGTAGTAATAGTAGCGCTTGGGGGGGCGGCATCTCCTCTACGGTCAGTAGTAATAGTAGCGCTTGGGGGGGGGGGCATCTCCTCTACGGTCAGTAGTAATAGTAGCGTTTGGGGGGGCATCTCCTCTACGGTCAGTAGTAATAGTAGCGCATGGGGGGGGGGGGGGGTCTCCTCTACGGTCAGTAGTGATAGTAGCGCTTGGGGGGGGCATCTCCTCTACGGTCAGTAGTAATAGTAGCGCTTGGGGGGGGGCATCTCCTCTACGGTCAGTAGTAATAGTAGCGCATGGGGGGAGGGGCATCTCCTCTACGATCAGTAGTAATAGTAGCGCTTGGGGGGGGGCATCTCCTCTACGGTCAGTAGTAATAGTAGTGCATTGGGGGCATCTCCTCTACGGTCAGTAGTAATAGTAGCGCATGGGGGGGGGCATCTCCTCTACGGTCAGTAGTAATAGTAGCGCATGGGGGGGGCATCTCCTCTACGGTCAGTAGTAATAGTAGCGCTTGGGGGGGGGGCATCTCCTCTGCGGTCAGTAGTAATAGTAGCGCATGGGTGGGGCATCTACTCTACGGTCAGTAGTAATAGTAGCACATGGGGGGGGGGCATCTCCTCTACGGTCAGTAGTAATAGTAGCGCTTGGGGGGGGGGCATCTCCTCTACGGTCAGTAGTAATAGTAGCGCATGGGGGGGCATCTACTCTACGGTCAGTAGTAATAGTAGCGCATGGGGGGGGGGGCATCTCCTCTACGGTCAGTAGTAATAGTAGCGCTTGGGGGGGGGGGACATCTCCTCTACGGTCAGTAGTAATAGTAGCGCTTGGGGGGGGGGCATCTCCTCTACGGTCAGTAGTAATAGTAGCGCATGGGGGGGGGGCATCTCCTCTACGATCAGTAGTAATAGTAGCGCTTGGGGGGGGGTGATCTCCTCTACGGTCAGTAGTAATAGTAGTGCATGGGGGGCATCTCCTCTACGGTCAGTAGTAATAGTAGCGCATGGGGGGGGGCATCTCCTCTACGGTCAGTAGTAATAGTAGCGCTTGGGGGGGGGCATCTCCTCTGCGGTCAGTAGTAATAGTAGCGCATGGGGGGGGCATCTACTCTACGGTCAGTAGTAATAGTAGCACATGGGGGGGGGCATCTCTGCGGTCAGTAGTAATAGTAGCGCTTGGGGGGGGGGCATCTCCTCTACGGTCAGTAGTAATAGTAGCGCATGGGGGGGCATCTACTCTACGGTCAGTAGTAATAGTAGCGCATGGGGGGGGCATCTCCTCTACGGTCAGTAGTAATAGTAGCGCATGGGGGGGGGCATCTCCTCTACGGTCAGTAGTAATAGTAGCGCTTGGGGGGGGGGGGGCATCTCCCTCTACGGTCAGTAGTAATAGTAGCGCATGGGGGGGCATCTACTCTACGGTCAGTAGTAATAGTAGCGCATGGGGGGGGGCATCTCCTCTACGGTCAGTAGTAATAGTAGCGCTTGGGGGGGGGGGAGCATCTCCTCTGCGGTCAATAGTAATAGTAGCGCTTGGGGGGGGGGGGGGCATCTCCTCTACGGTCAGTAGTAATAGTAGCGCATGGGGGGGGGGATCTCCTCTACGGTCAGTAGTAATAGTAGCGCTTGGGGGGGGGGGCATCTCCTCTGCGGTCAGTAGTAATAGTAGCGCTTGGGGGGGGGGCATCTCCTCTATGGTCAGTAGTAATAGTAGCGCATGGGGGGGGGGATCTCCTCTACGGTCAGTAGTAATAATAGCGCATGGGGGGGGGGATCTCCTCTACGGTCAGTAGTAATAGAAGCGCTTGGGGGGGGGGGGCATCTCCTCTACGGTCAGTAGTAATAGTAGCGCATGGGGGGGGGGGGTCTCCTCTACGGTCAGTAGTAATAGTAGCGCATGGGGGGGGGGGCATCTCCTCTGCGGTCAGTGGTAATAGTAGCGCTTGGGGGGGGGCATCTCCTCTGCGGTCAGTTGTAATAGCAGCGCTGAGGGGGGGGGAGCATCTCCTCTACGGTCAGTAGTAATAGTAGCGCTTGGTGGGGGGGGGGCATCTCCTCTACGGTCAGTAGTAATAGTAGCGCATTGGGGGGGGCATCTCCTCTGCGGTCAGTAGTAATAGTAGCGCTTGGGGGGGGGCATCTCCTCTGCGGTCAGTAGTAATAGTAGTGCTTGGGGGGGGGGGGCATCTCCTCTACGGTCAGTGGTAATGGTAGCGCATGGGGGGGGCATCTCCTCTACGGTCAGTAGTAATAGTAGCGCTTGGGGGGGGGAGCATCTCCTCTGCGGTCAATAGTAATAGTAAGCGCTTGGGGGGGGGGGCATCTCCTCTACGGTCAGTAGTAATAGTAGCGCGTGGGGGGGGGGGGGGGCATCTCCTCTGCGGTCAGTAGTAATAGTAACACTTGGGGGGGGGGGCATCTCCTCTACGGTCAGTAGTAATAGTAGCGCATGGGGGGGTGGGATCTCCTCTACGGTCAGTAGTAATAGTAGCGCATGGGGGGGGGGGATCTCCTCTACGGTCAGTAGTAATAGTAGCGCATGGGGGGGGGCATCTCCTCTGCGGTCAGTAGTAATAGTAGCGCTTGGGGGGGGGGGGGGGGGCATCTCCTCTACGGTCAGTAGTAATAGTAGCGCTTGGGGGGGCATCTCCTCTACGGTCAGTAGTAATAGTAGCGCATGGGGGGGGCATCTCCTCTGCGGTCAGTAGTAATAGTAGCGCTTGGGGGGGGGGGGAGCATCTCCTCTACGGTCAGTAGTAATAGTAGCGCTTGGGAGGGGGGGCATCTCCTCTACGGTCAGTAGTAATAGTAGTGCATGGGGGGGGGGGGCATCCCCTCTGCGGTCAGTAGTAATTGTAGCGCTTGGGGGGGGGGGCATCTCCTCTACGGTCAGTAGTAATAGTAGCGCATGGTGGGGGGGGGGCATCTCCTCTGCGGTCAGTAGTAATAGTAGCGCATGGTGGGGGGGGCATCTCCTCTGCGGTCAGTAGTAATAGTAGCGCTTGGGGGGGGGCATCTCCTCTACGAGTCAGTAGTAATAGTAGCGCATGGGGGGGGGAGCATCTCCTCTGCGGTCAGTAGTAATAGTAGCGCTTGGGGGGGGGGGGGCATCTCCTCTACGGTCAGTAGTAATAGTAGCGCTTGGGGGGGGGGGGGCATCTCCTCTGCGGTCAGTAGTAATAGTAGCGCTAGGGGGGGGGGGGGAAATCTCCTCTACGGTCAGTAGTAATAGTAGCGCTTGGGAGGGGGGGCATCTCCTCTACGGTCAGTAGTAATAGTAGTGCATGGGGGGGGGGGGCATCCCCCTCTGCGGTCAGTAGTAATTGTAGCGCTTGGGGGGGGGGGCATCTCCTCTACGGTCAGTAGTAATAGTAGCGCTTGGGGGGGGGCATACCCTCTGCGGTCAGTAGTAATAGTAGTGCATGGGGGGCGCATCTCCTCTACGGTCAGTAGTAATAGTAGCGCTTGGGGGGGGGGGGGCATCTCCTCTGCGGTCAGTAGTAATAGTAGCGCTGGGGGGGGGGGAGCATCTCCTCTACGGTCAGTAGTAATAGTAGCGCTTGGGGGGGGCGTCTCCTCTACGGTCAGTAGTAATAGTAGCGCTTGGGGGGGGGAATCTCCTCTACGGTCAGTAGTAATAGTAGCGCATGGGGGGGCATCTCCTCTACGGTCAGTAGTAATAGTAGCGCTTGGGGGGGGGGGGCATTTCCTCTACGGGTCAGTAGTAATAGTAGCGCTTGGGGGGGAGCATCTCCTCTACGGTCAATAGTAATAGTAGCGCTTGGAGGGGGGGCGGGCATCTCCTCTGCGGTCAGTAGTAATAGTAGCGCATGGGGGAGGATCTCCTCTACGGTCAGTAGTAATAGTAGCGCTTGGGGGGGCGGGGCATCTCCTCTACGGTCAGTAGTAATAGTAGCGCTTGGGGGGAGCATCTCCTCTACTGTCAATAGTAATAGTAGCGCTTGGGGGGGGGGGGGAATCTCCTCTACGGTCAAAAGTAATAGTAGCGCTTGGCGGGGGCATCTCCTCTACGGTCAGTAGTAATAGTAGCGCATGGGGGGGGGGGCATCTCCTCTGCGGTCAGTAGTAATAGTAGCGCTTGGGGGGGGGAATCTCCTCTACGGTCAGTAGTAATAGTAGCGCTTGGGGGGGTGGGCATCTCCTCTGCGGTCAGTAGTAATAGTAGCGCTTGGCGGGGCATCTCCTCTACGGTCAATAGTAATAGTAGCGCTTGGGGGGGAGCATCTCCTCTACGGTCAGCAGTAATAGTAGCGCTTGGGGGGGAGCATCTCCTCTGCGGTCAGTAGTAATAGTAGCGCTTGGGGGGGGGGGGGGGAATCTCCTCTACGGTCAATAGTAATAGTAGCGCTTGGGGGGGGGGGGAGCATCTCCTCTACATTCAGTAGTAATAGTAGCGCTAGGGGGGGGGGCATCTCCTCTGCGGTCAGTAGTAATAGTAGCGCTTGGGGGGGGGGAATCTCCTCTACGGTCAATAGTAATAGTAGCGCTTGGGGGGGTGGGGGGCATCTCCTCTGCGGTCAGTAGTAATAGTAGCGCATGGG
The DNA here is from genome assembly GCF_028390025.1 of Pseudophryne corroboree. Lineage (NCBI taxonomy): Eukaryota > Metazoa > Chordata > Amphibia > Anura > Myobatrachidae > Pseudophryne > Pseudophryne corroboree. Next base: position 515,537,983 of record NC_086450.1, on the reverse strand, counting down.
GGGGGGGGCATCTCCTCTACGGTCGGTAGTAATAGTAGCGCTTGGGGGGGGGGGGCATCTCCTCTGCTGCGGTCAGTAGTAATAGTAGCGCATGGGGGGGGCATCTACTCTACGGTCAGTAGTAATAGCGCATGGGGGGGGGGCATCTCCTCTACGGTCAGTAGTAATAGTAGCGCTTGGGGGGGAATCTCCTCTACGGTCAGTAGTAATAGCGCATGGGGGGGGGGGCATCTCCTCTACGGTCAGTAGTAATAGTAGCGCTTGGGGGGGGGGCATCTCCTCTGCTGCGGTCAGTAGTAATAGTAGCGCATGGGGGGGGGGGGAATCTCCTCTACGGTCAGTAGTAATAGTAGCGCTTGGGGGGGGGGGCATCTCCTCTGCTGCGGTCAGTAGTAATAGTAGCGCATGGGGGGGGGGGGGAATCTCCTCTTCGGTCAGTAGTAATAGTAGCGCTTGGGGGGGCATCTCCTCTGCGGTCAGTAGTAATAGTAGCGCATGGGGGGGGCATCTCCTCTGCGGTCTGTAGTAATAGTAGCGCTTGGGGGGGGGGGGGAATCTCCTCTACGGTCAATAGTAATAGTAGCGCTTCGGGGGGGGGGGGGGCATCTCCTCTACGGTCAGTAGTAATAGTAGCGCATGGGGGGGGGCATCTACTCTGCGGTCAGTAGTAATAGTAGCGCTTGTGGGGGGGGATCTCCTCTACGGTCAGTAGTAATAGTAGCGCTTGGGGGGGGCATCTCCTCTGCGGTCAGTAGTAATAGTAGCGCTTGGGGGGGGATCTCCTCTACGGTCAGTAGTAATAGTAGCGCTTGGGGGGGGTGGCATCTCCTCTACGGTCAGTAGTAATAGTAGCGCATGGGGGGGGGACATCTCCTCTGCGGTCAGTAGTAATAGTAGCGCTTGGGGGGGGGTTCTCCTCTACGGTCAGTAGTAATAGTAGCGCTTGGGGGGGGGGAATCTCCTCTGCGGTCAGTAGTAATAGTAGCGCATGGGGGGGGGGCATCTCCTCTGCGGTCAGTAGTAATAGTAGCGCTTGGGGGGGCATCTCCTCTGCGGTCAGTAGTAATAGTAGCGCTTGGGGGGGGGGGCATCTCCTCTACGGTCAGTAGTAATAGTAGCGCTTGGGGGGGGGGCATCTCCTCTGCGGTCAGTAGTAATAGTAGCGTTTGGGGGGGGGGGGCATCTCCTCTGCGGTCAGTAGTAATAGTAGCGCTTGGGGGGGGGGGGGGAATCTCCTCTACGGTCAGTAGTAATAGTAGCGCTTGTGGGGGGGGGCATCTCCTCTACGGTCAGTAGTAGTAGTAGCGCATGGGGGGGGCATCTCCTCTGCGGTCAGTAGTAATAGTAGCGCTTGGGGGGGGGGGATCTCCTCTACGGACAGTAGTAATAGTAGCGCTTGGGGGGAAGGGGCATCTCCTCTGCGGTCAGTAGTATAGTAGCGCATGGGGGGGGGAGCATCTCCTCTACGGTCAGTAGCAATAGTAGCGCTTGGGGGGGGGGGCATCTCCTCTACGGTCAGTAGTAATAGTAGCGCATGGGGGGGGACATCTCCTCTGCGGTCAGTAGTAATAGTAGCGCTTGGGGGGGGGATCTCCTCTACGGTCAGTAGTAATAGTAGTGCTTGGGGGGGGGGGGGGGGAATCTCCTCTGCGGTCAGTAGTAATAGTAGCGCATGGGGGGGGCATCTCCTCTGCGGTCAGTAGTAATAGTAGCGCTTGGAGGGGGGGGGGGGGGGCATCTCCTCTGCGGTCAGTAGTAATAGTAGCGCTTGGGGGGGGGGGGGGAATCTCCTCTACGGTCAGTAGTAATAGTAGCGATTGGGGGGCATCTCCTCTACGGTCAGTAGTAATAGTAGCGCTTGGGGGGGGGGGGCATCTCCTCTGCGGTCAGTAGTAATAGTAGCGCTTGGGAGGGGGGGCATCTCCTCTGCGGTCAGTAGTAATAGTAGCGCTTGGGGGGGGGGGGGAATCTCCTCTACGGTCAGTAGTAGTAGTAGCGCATGGGGGGGGGCATCTCCTCTGCGGTCAGTAGTAATAGTAGCGCTTGGGGGGGGGGATTTCCTCTACGGACAGTAGTAATAGTAGCGCTTGGGGGGAAGGGGCATCTCCTCTGCGGTCAGTAGTAATAGTAGCGCATGGGGGGGGGGGGGGCATCTCCTCTACGGTCAGTAGTAATAGTAGCGCTTGGGGGGGGGGGGGGGGGGGGGGGGGGGCATCTCCCCTACGGTCAGTAGTAATAGTAGCGCATGGGGGGGGCATCTCCTCTGCGGTCAGTAGTAATAGTAGCGCTTGGTGGGGGGAATCTCCTCTACGGTCAGTAGTAATAGTAGCGCATGGGGGGGGGATCTCCTCTACGGTCAGTCGTAATAGTAGCGCTTGGGGGGGGGAGCATCTTCTCTGCGGTCAGTAGTAATAGTAGCGCTTGGGGGGGGATCTCCTCTACGGTCAGTAGTAATAGTAGCGCATGGGGGGGGGGCATCTCCTCTGCGATCAGTAGTAATAGTAGCGCATGGTAGGGGGCATCTCCTCTGCGGTCAGTAGTAATAGTAGCGCTTGGGGGGGGGGGGGAATCTCCTCTGCGATCAGTAGTAATAGTAGCGCATGGGGGGGGGCATCTCCTCTGCGGTCAGTAGTAATAGTAGCGCTTGGTGGGGGGAATCTCCTCTGCGGTCAGTAGTAATAGTAGCGCTTGGGGGGGGGGGATCTCCTCTACGGTCAGTAGTAATAGTAGCGCATGGGGGGGCATCTCCTCTGCGATAAGTAGTAATAGTAGCGCTTGGGGGGGGGGTCTCTTCTACGGTCAGTAGTAATAGTAGCGCATGGGGGGGGCATCTCCTCTGCGATCAGTAGTAATAGTAGCGCTGGGGGGGGGGAGCATCTCCTCTACGGTCAGTAGTAATAGTAGCGCTTGGGGGGGGAGGCATCTCATCTACGGTCAGTAGTAATAGTAGCGCATGGGGGGGGGGCATCTCCTCTGCGGTCAGTAGTAATAGTAGCGCTTGGGGGGGGGGCGGCATCTCCTCTACGGTCAGTAGTAATAGTAGCGCATGGGGGGGGGGGGTGCATCTCCTCTACGGTCAGTAGTAATAGTAGCGCTTGGGGGGGGGGGAATCTCCTCTACGGTCAGTAGTAATAGTAGCGCTTGGGGGGGGGGGGGCATCTACTCTGCTGCGGTCAGTAGTAATAGTAGCGCATGGAGGGGGGGAATCTCCTCTACGGTCAGTAGTAATAGTAGCGCATGGGGGGGCATCTCCTCTACGGTCAGTAGTAATAGTAGCGCTTGGGGGGGGGGGGGAATCTCCTCTGCGGTCAGTAGTAATAGTAGCGCTTGGGGGGGGGGGGGAATCTCCTCTACGGTCAGTAGTAATAGTAGCGCATGGGGGGGGGGCATCTCCTCTGCGATCAGTAGTAATAGTAGCGCATGGTAGGGGGCATCTCCTCTGCGGTCAGTAGTAATAGTAGCGCTTGGGGGGGGGGAATCTCCTCTACGGTCAATAGTAATAGTAGCGCTTGGGGGGGGGGGGGCATCTCCTCTACGGTCAGTAGTAATAGTAGCGCATGGGGGGGGGCATCTCCTCTGCGGTCAGTAGTAATAGTAGCGCTTGGTGGGGGGAATCTCCTCTACGGTCAGTAGTAATAGTAGCGCTTGGGGGGGGGGGGATCTCCTCTACGGTCAGTAGTAATAGTAGCGCAT
>NC_086450.1:514541128-514608628 GCF_028390025.1 Pseudophryne corroboree | reverse complement strand
ACTGTTGTGGGCTGCGGGTCGGGTAATCCCTGGTAACCTTACGTCATTGCAGGGGAACGAGACCCGCTGCTCCTCAATGAGAGCACACCAGAATACCTGTTCGTAGAAAGTGTGTTGGCTTGTGGAGCGTGCAGCAGCGCTGCGGCTGGTCAGCGTGTGTTTCTCCTGGTGCCCGGGAACGGAGCCGTGTTCTCTTGCACGGAAACTCCTTGTGACGTCACTTTGACGTCTGTTGAACGTACGTTTCACCCTAGGGGCAGGGCTTGTTCACCAGTGTTCACACTAGTGAACAAGCCCTGCCCCTAGGGTGAAACGTACGTTCAACAGACGTCAAAGTGACGTCACAAGGAGTTTCCGTGCAAGAGAACACGGCTCCGTTCCCGGGCACCAGGAGAAACACACGCTGACCAGCCGCAGCGCTGCTGCACGCTCCACAAGCCAACACACTTTCTACGAACAGGTATTCTGGTGTGCTCTCATTGAGGAGCAGCGGGTCTCGTTCCCCTGCAATGACGTAAGGTTACCAGGGATTACCCGACCCGCAGCCCACAACAGTAGTAAACGCCGCCTTCTTTCTTCACATCAGCGCCGGCCGCTCGACTCTCTCACCTCCCATTCACTGTGGAATCATCCGCACATGGGAAGGCAGCAGAAGTCAGTGGAAAAACCGACACTGATTCTACTTCTCTTAGAAATAAGTGTGTTTTTTCAAACGGACTAAATGCCCTATATATATATCTGTTTCCCTGGGTAAATTATTATGCCCGACAGGGTGGGAGAAACTATTTCCACTTGGAATCCCATCATGCTACAGATGTTCATATTCACCTACTAGGCACATTCACCTGTTAGGTACAGAGCAAATATTTTCACCAATTATCTTCTTTGCTACAAATTATTGAGCCATGGACACAAGATATCTACTGCTGTCCTGGATTTAAAGGTAAAAGAAACATTTCAAAAAATAATACTTGTACCTTGTGAATTATTAGATACTTAACAAGTAACCAGTGGTCAATTAACTTTGTTTAAAAAATTTTTTTTTAGTAATTTGCACCACTTTGTCTCTGTCTCTGCAAACTCTATTAAGGGGTGTAGCAGATTGGGTTAATATCCCACATACATATATTTTTAAACTGATTAAATTAAAATAATATATTTTAAACAATATAAAAAAATTATATTTTTTGTATTATCAAACGAGTGCCCCCAAAAAAGAGGTTTTCTTCTTTGTTGCCGCGGCCTCTTTCCCCGGCACAAAAACCCTGTATGATATTTATCATTTCCTCTGGGGAGCACCGCCAACACCATTTAATTATTGATGAATTATTCAACCTTATTGTTTATATGTTGGTCACTTACAATTAATCAATACTCAAATACTACAGCAGTGCAGGTACACCAGATCTTTTGTTCCATTCGTCAGCACCACACAGCTGTGGTAAGGCAGTGCGTCGGCACATACAGAGCAGAACCGTGGTTCCAAACGCCACGGCAGGTTAGGAGTTTGGTGGTGGCAGCGAGAACCCGCCCACAACGCAGTGGGTGGAGTCAGTAACAGGCGGTTACTGACGGTAAGCGGGAATCCCCTATGTGGTCAGGCCTCGAGCGGCTTGACCTTCCAATCTGTGCGCAGTCAACGGGACGCGAAAGCGGCGAGTGCTTTCGTACGGTACCGTCCTGTCACAGAAATTGGTGGCATAGTGGTGGGATAATCCCAGGCGGCTTTTCATCACCTGATTGGAGAAGCCGAGTTACTCAGGAGAGGAGTAACTGCAGCGCAGGAGAACGCACAAGATGGCGGAATTCAGCGGAATGTCCAAGGAGGATCTGGAGATCGTATGCCAGGGGAAGGGTGTGGAAATCCCTTCCAACGCGTCCAGGAGCGTCATGCAGGCGGCGCTCAGGAGCTGGGAGGAGTCTCATCGGGCGGAGGTGGAAAGCACTGACGGCGTCAGCATCACAGAGGACGGCCCAACAGTGGACCTTCGTAAGGAACCGGTGAGAACCACAAGCCCCGCCCTCTCTCACAGCAGCAATGTTTCCCAGCAATCCCTAGCAGGGCCAGGATCCCAACGTCCCAGGGGGGGCGGCCCGGATACCCTAGCAGATCGGCTAGCGGAATTGGGGGAAAGGGCAACGGAGCAAGAGCGCTTGATCATCATCCAGATGTGGCGTGATGAGTGGGCACCACAGGCCGTGGTACCCCGGGAGCCGTTGTCAGCTGTTGTACACAGATCAGGACGTATACAGTTTGCCAAGTTTGCAGACAGTGATGGGGACATTGATGGACATTTACAAGTTTTTGAAAGGACTTGCAAACTACACGATCTACCCAAGTCAGAGTGGGTGAGACACCTTGTGCCCACTCTGCATGGAGAGGCCTTGGAGGCCTATCGAGGAGTGGCGACGGAGGACTGTGGGAACTACGACGAAGTCGCGAAGGCCCTCCTCCAGCGATTCTTCATCACTCCAGAGTCTTACAGGAAGAAGTTCAGAGACTTGCCCAAGAATCCTAGCAGCACCCATGAGCAGTTCGCCACCCAGCTGCGGCAGTACGTGGTGAAGTGGGTGAAGGATTCGGAAGCCACTACATGGGACGCACTGATCGACCTGATCTGCAGGGAGCAGTTCTACCGCAGGTGCGCCCAAGAAGTGAAGGAGTGGGTGCTAGATCGGGAGCCACCCAGCTTAAAAATGGCTGCCCAATTAGCCGACAAATATGTGGCAATTCGGCCACGGGGGCAGAAGCGCCCCGCCAGCAGCCAGCTCCAACAGACTGTACCACCAAGGGGACCACCCTCTTCAGCTCATCACCCCCAAAGACAAGCATTGTCCAACCCGGGTGCTCTTGGCCAGCAACCGCACCGCAGCGTCCCTGCAACTGATCAGAGAACATCGGTGCCACGACTGGAGAAGAAGTGCTACGGCTGTGGGAAAATCGGACATCTGAGGATGAACTGTCCTGCATCCCAAGCACCCCAGACTCGTGCCCCAAATCTGAGTGCAGGAGCCCGGATCGCTTGTTTGACGAGAGGAGATGAGCCTACAGAGACTGTTCCCCCTCCAGTCAGTCCGATGGAGTGTGGCGAGAGACAGGTGCACTCTGCGGAGAGAGTCACCTGCATGGCCAAACAGCCCCTACACAACATGTGGAGGCACCTGCAGCCGGTCCACGTGGGACCCCTGCAGGGGGAAGGCCTAAGAGACTCTGGGGCCTCAATCACTGTGGTGAGCCCCCACCTTATAGATCCTGCTGCAGTATTGCAGGGTCGCACTGCCACGGTCACCCTGGCAGAAGGAACAGAAAAAGCGGTTCCCATGGCAAGAGTCTACCTGGACTGGGGAGCTGGACCAGAGTTGCGAGAAGTTGCCGTCATGGATGGTCTCCCGACTGATGTGGTCCTAGGAAATGACCTGGGTGGTGGGATCGTCACTATGTTTGTTGGCGCCATTCCCCGGAGTCAAGTTCCAAAACCACCGTTGACATCAGCTACTCCAGCACAGCCCAGCCCAGAGGAAAAGACTACAGCTGCTAGACAACTGCCAGCACAGCCAACCACAGCATCAACCAGCCCAGAGGAAAAGATTACAGCGGCTAGATCAGTACATCGACCCCGCATGCCTTTTGCCTCTGGTATGCCTACGTCCCGTAGCAACGCAGAGGATGTCGGTTCCAGCTTGTTTGATCCTGTGGGGGTGCCCAATGATGCTCCTGACCCAAGTGGTTTGCCAACTCCGGTGGTGAGTATGAGAAACCACACTGATTTTTCCATGACTGACCCCTACCAGACTGACCCTAGTAGTCCCCACCTAGATCCCCCTGTAGAGTGTCCCAATTTAGGAGAGATTGAGGGCCACAGGCAGGAGTTTAGGGAGGCTCAACTCTCTGACCCATCCCCAAAAGGCATGAGGCGCCACTCTGGCAGCGGCCTTGACAGGGTTGGGGCAGGAAGTTTGACCTGGCGGGAAGGGTTAAGGTACAGGGTAGCCAGGAAAGTGGGAGGGGATAGACCAGATAGGGAATGTGTCCAACTGGTCCCCTCAGGGAACGTTCCTGCGCAACCGGTGTCGGTTGCCAGCGAAACCCCTTTGGACAGCAACCCGGAGACAGACCGTACCCTGAAGTGCCTGACACAGAGCTTACCCTGGTCTGGAATGTCGGATGACGCCCAGACCACATATAAGGCTGGTGCCATGCGTTGGCAGCCGGGGCACTCCAGCGGTTGTGTTGTCTCTGGGCCTCTGCCCATAGGAGAACCCTCGCAGCAAGTTGCTGTGGACATAGCAGGTCCCCTGCCTGTGCACAGTAGATCGGGAAAGACACGCAGCCTTCCTGCAGTGGATGCCACACAGGATCCAGAGGCTGGTGGTCTGGCCGCCATCACTGTGGCCCAGGTAGCGGATGAGGAGGAAGGAGTAGGCCTAGGTGACAGGGTAGGTTTCCCGAGTCATAGGTCGACGGAGGAGGATTGGAGGGCAGGTCTGACAGTTCGGGCAGACAGTTGCCAGATAGGTATGACGGAGGTGCAGTGCCTGGGGCACCATGTGGGAGGAGACATGGGTAGGCCCAAACCAGAGGGGGTGGAGGCAACCAGAGGCTGTCCCCGACCCACATCACCCAGACAGGTACTGACCTTAGAACCTGTAAGGCCCTACGGACATGTTGTCATTGACTTTAGTCCTGTAGTGAACCCCTTGACAGAGATGGCTAGGAAGGGCATTCCCAAGTCAGTGGACTTTGCACCCGCTTGCGAGTTGGCATTCCAGTCATTGAAGGAGGCTCTGGTACCCGCTCCAGTGCTGATGGTGCACATTCTTGACCAGGACTGTGTGTTACGAACTATTGCGCCACTGCACGGACTGGGAGCAGTACCGAGCCAGAAAGAGCCATATGGGCAGGAGCACCCTGTGGCCTGGTTGAGCAGTATACTGCTATTGTGGGAGGTGGGGTATGCCACGATTGGGACACCTTGGGTGGCACTTGTTTGTAACCGGCCCCCCACCGTGGTGACTTACCACCTACCCGTTAGGTGGCGGCAACCTACCTTGGGGAAATTGGACAGACTTTTGTGGTGGAGCCTTGCACTTGGACTTCAGGTGGACTATTTGAACATTGTGCACCCACGAAGAGAGGCCCACTGCACTATGGATGAACTGTCTAGGCCAGAGCCTACACACCCTAGGTAGCATCCCCTTCAACACAAGGGACTGCGGGACCAGGACCCAAATCGTTGGGACATGGGTCCCTGGTTGACCCGCTTGAATGGGGGGAAGGAATGTGGCCGGAGAGACAAGCCAGCCACACGTGTAATGGCGTCTGCGGCACTGAAGGGGTTAACCCTCGTGCCCAGCGCCATGTTGCGGACTGTTTAAAAGTTTGTTGAATGATGTGTTTTAACATGTCATATGTAGTGCTCTGTGCACCATTGCAGGAAGACATGTTTAAATGTATTTATTTTATATTCAAGACAAGCTTGGTGTATATTTAAAGGGAAACACGTGTTTAAATGAAATGTATTTAAAGGAAAAATGGCTCTGTGCTAGCAGAGAGGTGTGAAGGACAAAACCTTTTGATGTGTAAGTTCCTTAGAGAGAGATACTAATCACTGGGTCTATGGGCTTGGAATCTGTTTCATGTAGGGGATGTAATTGATTTACGATCCGTGAATGGCAGATAAAGGAAGGAAGACTGTTTGTTTGTATTGTAGCCATTCCTGTTGTAATCTTAAACACTGGGATTGCCTGCAGATGGGAATGACCAGACACATTTGTATTTTGAAGATATGTGATAAATTTATCAATAGTGAATGTTAATCTGATACCAAACGTTGTCTGGGTGACAGGAAGGAGGATATTGTTTTATTGCACTTATATCCTTGTAAAATGTAATTTATTGGTATTTTGTAAAATAACCTGATTGGTTGGAGAAGACAGGGAGGGCTTACCCCCCTGTGGTACTGTGTGGAAAACTGACATAAAAAGGAGACCTGCGTGCCTCCAGAGTTGTAGTTGTACCATCTTTATTCTGCTGAAACATCTGATTGTATGCTGTTGCCCCTAGCAATAGGGAAGGGTTCTCTTTAGAACTATTGAGCAAATAAACATCTTTGCCTCAAGAAGACTGCTTCATCTTGTGACCAACAGGGTTAGGCCAAACCTAGCCCCGTCCTCCGGCTGTCCAGGGAAGCACCTAGCGTCTCCAAGCTCCGCCTTCCGCCAGCTACCGGTAGAGGCCTAGCAAGTGGCTAGTGGGGATTCGTCAGCACCACACAGCTGTGGTAAGGCAGTGCGTCGGCACATACAGAGCAGAACCGTGGTTCCAAACGCCACGGCAGGTTAGGAGTTTGGTGGTGGCAGCGAGAACCCGCCCACAACGCAGTGGGTGGAGTCAGTAACAGGCGGTTACTGACGGTAAGCGTGAATCCCCTATGTGGTCAGGCCTCGTGCGGCTTGACCTTCCAATCTGTGCGCAGTCAATGGGACGCGAAAGCGGCGAGTGCTTTCGTACGGTACCGTCCTGTCACAGAAATTGCCAGCCACACTATCCAACTATCTCACATCTATCTATCCTTCCATCTATCTCATATCTATCTATCTATCTATCTATCTTTCCATCTATCTCATATCTATCTATCTATCTTTCCATCTCTCTCACATCTATCTATCTATCCAGGGCCGGCGCTGACCGCTCAGCAAGGTCCTGCAAAGCAGGGAGGCGCTGAGTCGGAGAGGCGCTCTCCCCGCTCTGCGACCTTACTGATGTACACTATTGCTGCCGGCTGCCAGCGCCTGTCACTCTGACAGACAGTAGCGGCTCCGGCAGCAGGAGAGCGGCTCCCCCTCCATTCCTCCTCACTGACGAAGGGTCACTGTCCTCCCTGTTGCTGCCGCTGCTGCCAGCACCTATGACACTTACAACAGGCAGCAGCAGCAGCATGAAGAGATGTGCTGCGGAAACGTAATTAGCATGCGCCTGGCCCCACCCCCACCCCGTCGCTACCTTGTCACTTGGTCCTGCCGGTTGGCCCCGCCTCTTTTTCCGCCACCTCTACGTCATTATGTGCGCTGCACCTCTCCTTCCCTGTCTCTTTGTGCCTCCGAGGAGCAGACAGAGTGCAGAGGCAGGGCAAAAGAGTGAACAGAGCCCGTTTCCTGGACGCTGAGGCGGGGGGGCTGACCGCTGCACATCTTTGGGACCATGATGACCCTCTTCTCCCATCACACAAGGCAGCTGAGATGTGCTGGCAGAGGGAGTCCACCAGCCACAGACAGCCTCTAAACGCGGCAGGAGCTAGGACCCAGCGACTGCAGCACAGGAGATTGGGGAAAACTGAAGACCATGGCTTCAGCAGGAGGAGGACCTTCATCCCTAACAGTAGCAGCCAGAGGTATGAGTCCAGCTAGTATTAAAAGGGATCTGGGTCAGGTGCTTAGAGGAATAACATTTTCCATGGAGCTGTGTGAGGTGGTCAGCCTCACTAATAAACAGAAAGTGTCTAAACACTGGTGTCTCCCTCACTCACTGCCCCTGGTCTCTGTGTCTCTCTGGTCTGTCTTTCTATTTCTCCCTAGTGTCTCCCTCTCTCTGGGCGGAATGTACTAATGTACATCGCCGCCCTGCGCCACGATGCTGATCACATATGTACTAACATATGCGATCAGCATTGCGGAGGATCTTCCGATAAGAGCTGTCCTCCGCGATGCGCAGCGGCTGCCTGACTTCCGGGATTCGGCCCCAGGAGTCAGTCTGCGCATGCACGGGGTGACGGGGGGCGGCCGCAGGGCATGCTGGGAGGGATCTGATCTGATCCCTCACACAGTGCAGCGGAGAGAAGCCCATAGGCTTCTATGGACGTACGCCAGCTAAAGCTGGCATACCCCGCCGCGGCGCTGTCCTGCCTGCCGGGGGTTAGTACATCCGGAAAATGCGGTAAACAGGGAGTTTACCGCATTTTCCGCTTAGTACATCCCGCCCTCTGTCCCTGATCTGTGTCTCTCAGTGCCCCAGGTCTTTCCCTGCTGCTGCTGGTCCCCTGCCCCCTGTCTCCCTCACTCACTGCCTATACTGCCTCTGGTCTCTCTCTCTAGCTCTCTAAGCCAATGGTCTTCCCCTCTCTTTCTGCCCCTGGACTGTCTCTCACTCTCTGCCCCTGGTCTGTGTGTCCCTCTCTCTCTCTGCTCCTGGCCTCTCCCTCCCTCTCTGCTCCTAGTCTCTGTGTCTCTCTCACTTTGGTCTGTCTCCTTGGTATATCCCTCTCTCTCTCGTTCTGTCCCTGACCTGTGTCTCTCTGTGCCCCTGCACTCCCCCCCCCAATCTCTCTCCCTCTCTCTCCCCTTCTTTTTCTCTCAGCGCCTGGTCTCTCTCCAAGCCTCTGGTCTTACCCACTCTTTCTGCCCCTGGACTGTCTCTCACTCTCTGCCCCTGGTCTGTCTCCCTCTTCTCACTTTCTCTGGTCTCTCCCTCTCTCTCTCTCTCGCTCTCTCACTCTCTGCCATTGTAGTAAAACATCTAAATTAATCATTTGAATTATATATATATATATATATATATATATATATATGTGTGTGTGTTAAGGAGGGCCCCGGAGATATCAGAGTACCTGGCCCCAAGATTTCGCCGGCCCTGCTTACACTGCACATATCTGGTAAGTGACGAGAAGGGGGGGCTTGCTCCATAGCTTGTAGTCTGTACGTGAATGTTTACAGTATTTTATTTATTCTAATAAAGCTATTTTTAATGCCCCTTCCCTCACCCTTCCTGTAGCTCCCCCCTCAGTGCCCCTGCCCTCACCCTCAATGTAGCTCCCCCCTCAGTGTGCCCTCACCCTCCCTCTAACTCCCCCCTCAGCATCCCTACCCTCACTCTCCCTGTAACTCCCCCTCAGCGTCCCTGCCCTCGCACTCCCTGTAACTCCTAAATTAGTGGGATTAGGAAGGGGAAAGAGGGGATGGAAAATAGATGGGGAAAGGGGTTGCAGAGAGAGTGGAGGAAAACGAGAGAAGAAAAAAATAATAGCTTACACAAAAAAAAAAAACCCAGGCAATGCTGGACATAAGTATATGGGACACTACTATGTTGTGTCATATGAATCATCGGGACTATGTGCAGTATAAATCGAATAAGATTGTGCTACAGTGTGGCGTAATTTGAATTGGAGGTACTATTGTGGGGGGCTATTGTGTGTCCGCACCCCTTCCATGTGAGACCACACCCCTCTTTTGTGACGCACACTGACCCTTTATGAGTTAAGGGAGGAAGGGCGCAATTTTATAGTTTGCAGGAGGGCGCCGAACACCCTAGCCCCGGCCCTGTATCAATCTATCTATCTATCTATCTATCTATCTATCTATCTATCTATCTATCTATCTATCTATCTATTATAGCCTGGCTGCTATTTATGTGGGAATTGCACTACGTGTAGGGCTATGAGAGTTGGGAATAGCTTCACACACCCACATACGGGTAAAAATATAAAAATTAAATACCATCTACATTGCAAATTAGACCATGTGATCTATTGTTTCATTTGTCCCTGTGGTTTGTATTATGTAGGACTTACATCCAGGTGCTTTAGAGACCGGATGGCAAACCACAGGACCACCATACGAGCAGCCATCCAAACAGGATCCTGCGATAAACCTGTAGCAAGACATTATTTAGAACACAGGCACCAGGTAGCGAACCTCAAGTGTATGCTCATTGATTGGATTCCCCCTCTACCCAATGCGGGTGATAGGGTATTGGCTCTAAAAAAGAAAGAAAGCTGTTGGATTAGTATGCTGGATACTGTTGCACGAGGGGCCTCAATGAATATAATACCATCAACATCTTCCTGTAATGTGTTCATGATTGTTCTAGTGCATGGACAGATGACACTTTTGTCCAGGTGGTTTCCGATACAGATTGTATTAAACCTTTTTAATTGTATGTTTTCAATGTATTTATGTTTTGTGTTGAAATTTTTTCTTTATGTTGATTGTAAGTCTTGTCACACGGGCCTGATTAGATACACCTATATATGTTTGTATTTTTATAAGTACCTTTTTGTCTATTGGTATGAGACCCTGGCGCATCAGCACTCGATGCATACTTTAATTGAAGATATCTGTTATAATTTGCGGACAGGTTGCGTGAGTTACTCTATACTGCCTTTTGTCCTGTGTTTTTGCTTGCCTGTGGTGGGATTACTGGGGGAGTGCCCAGATGCTAGTTCAGATTGTTTGTGGTGAACAGTGAGTATCCACTTTTGGGATCGTGTTGTCCCCGGCGTCGGCACACTGGTTTTGTGATCGTGTGCATGTGTCGTGTGGTGATTTCCATGAAGCGCCCTGCGAGGGTGCTATATGTGATCTGTTTTGCCTATACATGGTGGTCATCTGTAGTTGTGACACGCACCCCGCTGGCTGTTTTCCCTATAATTTAATATACCTCTAGCGTGCGGCGGTGCTAGGCAATGGCCGCAATGCTTGCTGGGCACTTCCGGCTGGTGGAACGCACCCGGTGCGCTATTTCCGGGTTGTGGAGCGCACGTCGCTCAGACGAGCAGCGGCTTTGAGCTTCCCACCACAGGTTTCTGTTATGGATATGTATGAACATACGGTATTGATGTGGGACTCACGGATAAGAAATCAGAGGGGACTTAACATATATCCTTCTGTAATATTGTAATAGGGGGATGCATTCATTTGCTTGTGCTGATTGCACTTCCGGTTGTGTACTCATATAAGGCGCCCAGTGCTCATTAGGAACACACAGTCACACTGAATGGACGTTCACCTTTAGCCTCCAGTGGTAAGAGTTATTTTGTCTTCTCCTGATGAGTACAGCTTTGACTATTTGATTTGATATCAGGTTTGGTTTCCCCTGAGATGTCCTTATGTTGCATTACTCATATTACAGAGGGCTTATTGACTGATGTGTCCTTGAATGGATTACTTTTCTGGAATTATGTGTGAAGTAAGTAGAGTTCTTTAACAGTTCTGCTCATGATAAATTTAGGTATCTTTTAGTACCACACCTGATTGGGAATTTGCAAACATATATATATTTGTGTTGTTCTATTAATAGGGCTTATATGCCGACTTGGTCGTCTGTCCCAGGGCCGGCTCTAGGCACGTTCGACTAGAGCGGCCGCGCGGGGCGCCACCCTTAATGGGCGCCGCGCGCTGGCGCCGCCATAGTCTTACCTGGAGCCGGCCCTGTACACTGCAGGCAGCTCTCCCCGCCGTCCCCGGCCTTTCAAAACTGTGCGCTGCGCTGCGCGGCGCCGGCGTCTGACTCCAGACGCCGCGCAGCGCGCACCAAGCGGCCGGGAACAGTCGGTGGCCCTCAGGCTCAACAGCAGTACGTCCCCTCCCAGCGCCGCCGCAGGTATGTTGGGATCGTCGGGGCCGGGCACTGTGTGGGGGCACTGGCACTGTGGGGGCACTGGCACTATGTTGGGGCATTGGCACTGTGTGGGGGCATATCTGCACTGTGGGGGCACTGGCACTGTGTGGGGGCATATCTGCACTGTGGGGGCACTGGCACTGTGTGGGGGCATATCTGCACTGTGGGGGCACTGGCACTGTGTGGGGGCATATCTGTCGCTGTGGGGTCATATCTGCACTGTGGGGGCATTTATGAATCTTGCACTGTGGGGGCATTTATGTATCTGGCACTGTGGGGGCATTTATCTGGCACTGTGGGGGGCATTCATTTATCTGGCACTGCGGAGGGGGGCATTTATCTGTGCACTGTGAGGGGGCATTAATGTATCTGGCACTGTGGGGGCATTTCTGGCACTGTGGGGGCATATCTGCGCTGTGGGGGCATTTATGTATCTGCACTGTGGGGGCATGTATGTATCTGGCACTGTGGGGGCATTTCTGTATCTGGCACTGTGGGGGTATTTATGTATCTGGCACTGTGGGGGTATATCTGCACTGTGGGGGCACTTATTTATCTGGCACTGTGGGGGGCATTTATTTATCTGGCACTGTGGGGGCATATCTGGCACTGGGGCATATCTGGCACTGTGGGGGCATATCTGGCACTGTGGGGGCATATCTGGCACTGTGGGGGCATATCTGGCACTGGGGGCATTAATGTATCTGACACTGTGGGGGGCAATAATGCATCTGGCACTGGGGGCATTTATGCATCTGGCAATGTGTGGGCATTTATGTATCTGGCACTGGGGGCATTTATGTATCTGGCCCTGTGGGGGCATATCTGGCACTGTGGGGGCAATTTTATATATGGCACTGTGGGGACATATCTGGCACTGTGTGGGCATTTTTATATCTGGCACTGTGGGGGCACTTATGTATCTGGCACTGTGTGGGCACTTATGTATCTGGCACTCTGTGGCCATTTATGTAGCTGGCACTGCTGGGGGGGGCATGTCGCGTGTAGCTGGCACTGCTGGGGGGCATGTCGCGTGTAGCTGGCACTGCTGGGGGGCATGTCGCGTGTAGCTGGCACTGCTGGGGGGCATGTCGCGTGTAGCTGGCACTGCTGGGGGGCATGTCGCGCGTAGCTGGCACTGCTGGGGGGCATGTCGCGTGTAGCTGGCACTGCTGAGGGGCATGTCGCGTGTAGCTGGCACTGCTGGGGGGCATGTCGCGTGTAGCTGGCACTGCTGGGGGGCTTGTCGCGTGTAGCTGGCACTGCTGGGGGGCATGTCGCGTGTAGCTGGCACTGCTGGGGGGCATGTCGCGTGTAGCTGGCACTGCTGGGGGGCATGTCGCGGGTAGCTGGCACTGCTGGGGGGCTTGTCGCGTGTAGCTGGCACTGCTGGGGGGCATGTCACGTGTAGCTGGCACTGCTGGGGGGCGTGTCATGTAGTGTTCCCGCTAGGCGTCTGTGGCTAGGCAATGTGTCTCAGTGCTGTGCCTGGCGCAAAGTGTATAGGAGGTTCTACCTGGTGCAGTGTGTATTAGCTGCACTACTGTGTGGTGTAATGCAAATTGCCACTATTATGTGGCCACGTACCTTCCCCACGAAGTAACTCCCCTTAATTTTTGCTGCGCGCCTTCGGCGCGCACTGTCCATTCTTTGACATATAGGTATGGGAACAACAAGCAGTATGTACATCATTTTGCCCTCCTAACTTAAAAATGTGCCCTCCCTGTGATCAGCACCATGCCCTAAAAAGTGAACACTATCATGTGTAGCTGGCACTGCTGCGGGGCATGTCATGTGTAGCTGGCACTGCTGCGGGGCATGTCATGTGTAGCTGGCACTGCTGCGGGGCATGTCGCGTGTAGCTGGCAATGCTGCGGGGCATGTCATGTGTAGCTGGCACTGCTGCGGGGCATGTCATGTGTAGCTGGCACTGCTGCGGGGCATGTCATGTGTAGCTGGCACTGCTGGGGGGCATGTCGCGTGTAGCTGGCACTGCTGCGGGGCATGTCATGTGTAGCTGGCACTGCTGCGGGGCATGTCATGTGTAGCTGGCACTGCTGCGGGGCATGTCATGTGTAGCTGGCACTGCTGCGGGGCATGTCATGTGTAGCTGGCACTATACTGGAGACATTGTGTGTAAGGAACACTACTGTGGCTATGTGTAAGGCTGCTAATTGTGTGAAAATATGTTTATAGTTTGATGATATGAAGTTATGAGGCCACGCCCACTTTTCCAGAGGCCACACCCACTTTTCCGGGAACGCGCGCGCGCCTTCGGCGCGCGCATGGGGGGGGGGGGGCGCTTTTACATTTTCTCGCTCAGGGTGCTAGTAGGCCTGGAGCCGGCCCTGGTCTGTCCTATTACAGTGTTATACTGTTGAGTTATTTCATCCTAGTAAGTATGATACTAGTACCTCTGGGTGATTGGTTCTTGTTGGGTGATACTGATCTACCTTTCTTCACCATATTTTGTATCCAGGAGGTATATCCATATGTTTGGTAGCATTACTCTTGGCACTTTTCTTTATTAGCATATTGCACTTTAGTGGTGAATTGCTGATTGGGCCCGTGAGACTGATTGTATTTATTTATTTCATGTATCGCTTATTCTGACAGGTTATGACTATTTGGCAATATGAAAATATGTAAGGCTTGTCTTGATAAAGGCTCTGCTTGTTGAGCCGAAACGTCGACCCAATAAAGCCGATCATGATCTAAGAGAATACGATTGACTCGATTTGTGAAGGAGAGTGCCCCCCAGGAAACTGGAACTGCGACTACATGTGTAGACCCACCATGATTGTGTGGATTCTACTGGGTGCACCCCGCAGTTGATTGCACACGGATGTGAGTGCAGGACTTCCTTGGATATCTATCTATTATAGATATATATATATATAATTCCAGATATGGTCGCACTCTCACCGACACAATAAATCAGCGACTGGGGTGACTCCCGAGAGGTCCAGCATGAAAATCCAGTCTCCATCATATAGAAAACTAATATGGAGGGGCACTCACCAGAAATTTGCACTTAAAAAGCGTTGAGTTTTAATGCATACTTATCAGAATAATGGCCCTCATTCCGAGTTGATCGGTCGCAAGGCGAATTTAGCAGAGTTACACACGCTAAGCCTACGCCTACTGGGAGTGTATCTTAGCATCTTAAAATTGCGACCGATGTATTCGCAATATTGCGATCACAAACTTCTTAGCAGTTTTAGAGTAGCTCCA
This sequence comes from Pseudophryne corroboree, assembly GCF_028390025.1. NCBI lineage: Eukaryota > Metazoa > Chordata > Amphibia > Anura > Myobatrachidae > Pseudophryne > Pseudophryne corroboree. Next base: position 514,594,002 of record NC_086450.1, on the reverse strand, counting down.
CACTTACTCTGCCAGTGCGATCAGTTCAGTGCTTGTCGTTCCTGGTTTGACGTCACAAACACACCCAGCGTTCGCCCAACCACTCCCCCGTTTCTCCGGCCACTCCTGCGTTTTTTCCGGAAACGGTAGCGTTTTCAGCCACACGCCCATAAAACGCCGTGTTTCCGCCCAGTAACACCCATTTCCTGTCAATCACATTACGATCGCCGGAGCGAGGAAAAAGCCGTGAGTAAAAATACTATCTTCATAGCAAAGATACTTGGCGCAGTCGCAGTGCGAATATTGCGCATGCGCACTATGCTGAATTTCACTGCGATGCGATGAAAAATACCGAGCGAACGACTCGGAATGAGGGCCAATGTCTCAAACAGATAATTCAGTTTTCTTCGATGTTTCGATCCCTCAGGACCATCATCAGGAAATTACAACAAGCACAGCATATACAGCAAGTAACATCTGTTCATATGCACCAGTATATATATATTCTTCTATCTATCTATCTATCTATCTATCTATCTATCTATCTATCTATCTCATATCTATCTATCTATTATATATAAAGGAGCATTGCTCCGAAACATCGATTATTAAGACGCTGTTAGCGTGATTATTTCTAAAAGGTTGCTAGCCTTCATGAGTGCCATCCCTGTTTGGACTTAGATATATATATATATATATATATATATATATATAAATTCTTCTTCTATCTATCTATCTATCTATCTATCTATCCATCTCATATCTATCTGACCATCTATCTCACATCTATCTATCCTTCCATCTATCTCGTATCTGTTTGTCTATCTATCTATCTATCTATCTATCTATCTATCTATCTATCTATCTATCTATCTCTTTCCATCTATCTCATATCTATCTGTCTGTCCGTGACGTCTGTGGTACAGTGACTGTAAGATGACATGTCTGTGGTACAGTGACTGTAAGGTGACATGTCTGTGGTACAATGACCGTAAGGTGACATGTCTGTGGTACAATGACCGTAAGGTGACATGTCTGTGGTACAGTGACTGTAAGGTGACATGTCTGTGGTACAGTGACTGTAAGGTGACATGTCTGTGGTACAGGGACTGTAAGGTGACACGTCTGTGGTATAGTGACTGTAAGGTGACATGTCTGTGGTACAGTGACCGTAAGGTGACATGTCTGTGGTACAGTGACCGTAAGGTGACATGTCTGTGGTATAGTGACTGTAAGGTGACATGTCTGTGGTATAGTGACTGTAAGGTGACATGTCTGTGGTACAGGGACTGTAAGGTGACATGTCTGTGGTACAGTGACCGTAAGGTGACATGTCTGTGGTACAGTGACCGTAAGGTGACATGTCTGTGGTACAGTGACTGTAAGGTGACATGTCTGTGGTACAGGGACTGTAAGGTGACATGTCTGTGGTACAGGGACTGTAAGGTGACATGTCTGTGGTATAGTGACCGTAAGGTGACATGTCTGTGGTACAGTGACCGTAAGGTGACATGTCTGTGGTACAGTGACTGTAAGGTGACATGTCTGTGGTACAGTGACCGTAAGGTGACATGTCTGTGGTACAGTGACTGTAAGGTGACATGTCTGTGGTACAGTGACTGTAAGGTGACATGTCTGTGGTACAGTGACTGTAAGGTGACATGTCTGTGGTACAGTGACCGTAAGGTGACATGACTGTGGTACAGTGACTGTAAGGTGACATGTCTGTGGTATAGTGACTGTAAGGTGACATGTCTGTGGTATAGTGACTGTAAGGTGACATGTCTGTGGTACAGTGACCGTAAGGTGACATGACTGTGGTACAGTGACTGTAAGGTGACATGTCTGTGGTATAGTGACTGTAAGGTGACATGTCTGTGGTACAGTGACTGTAAGGTGACATGTCTGTGGTACAGTGACCGTAAGGTGACATGTCTGTGGTACAGTGACTGTAAGGTGACATGTCTGTGGTATAGTGACTGTAAGGTGACATGTCTGTGGTACAGTGACTGTAAGGTGACATGTCTGTGGTACAGTGACCGTAAGGTGACATGTCTGTGGTATAGTGACTGTAAGGTGACATGTCTGTGGTACAGTGACTGTAAGGTGACATGTCTGTGGTACAGTGACTGTAAGGTGACATGTCTGTGGTACAATGACCGTAAGGTGACATGTCTGTGGCACAGTGACTGTAAGGTGACATGTCTGTGGTACAGTGACTGTAAGGTGACATGTCTGTGGTACAGTGACTGTAAGGTGACATGTCTGTGGTACAGTGACCGTAAGGTGACATGACTGTGGTACAGTGACCGTAAGGTGACATGTCTGTGGTACAGTGACCGTAAGGTGACATGTCTGTGGTACAGTGACTGTAAGGTGACATGTCTGTGGTACAGTGACCGTAAGGTGACATGTCTGTGGTATAGTGACCGTAAGGTGACATGTCTGTGGTATAGTGACCGTAAGGTGACATGACTGTGGTACAGTGACCGTAAGGTGACATGTCTGTGGTATAGTGACCGTAAGGTGACATGTCTGTGGTATAGTGACCGTAAGGTGACATGTCTGTGGTATAGTGACTGTAAGGTGACATGACTGTGGTACAGTGACCGTAAGGTGACATGTCTGTGGTATAGTGACCGTAAGGTGACATGTCTGTGGTATAGTGACCGTAAGGTGACATGACTGTGGTACAGTGACTGTAAGGTGACATGTCTGTGGTACAGTGACTGTAAGGGGACATGTCTGTGGTACAGTGACTGTAAGGTGACATGTCTGTGGTATAGTGACTGTAAGGTGACACGTCTGTGGTACAGTGACTGTAAGGTGACATGTCTGTGGTATAGTGACTGTAAGGTGACACGTCTGTGGTACAGTGACTGTAAGGTGACATGTCTGTGGTACAGTGACCGTAAGGTGACATGTCTGTGGTACAGTGACTGTAAGGTGACATGTCTGTGGTACAGTGACTGTAAGGTGACATGACTGTGGTACAGTGACTGTAAGGTGACATGTCTGTGGTACAGTGACTGTAAGGTGACACGTCTGTGGTACAGTGACCGTAAGGTGACATGTCTGTGGTACAGTGACTGTAAGGTGACATGTCTGTGGTACAGTGACTGTAAGGTGACATGTCTGTGGTACAATGACTGTAAGGTGACATGTCTGTGGTACAGTGACTGTAAGGTGATATGTCTGTGGTACAATGACTGTAAGGTGACATGTCTGTGGTATAGTGACTGTAAGGTGACATGTCTGTGGTACAATGACTGTAAGGTGACATGTCTGTGGTATAGTGACTGTAAGGTGACATGTCTGTGGTATAGTGACTGTAAGGTGACATGTCTGTGGTACAGTGACTGTAAGGTGACATGTCTGTGGTACAATGACTGTAAGGTGACATGTCTGTGGTACAATGACTGTAAGGTGACATGTCTGTGGTATAGTGACTGTAAGGTGACATGTCTGTGGTACAGTGATGTAAGGTGACATGTCTGTGGTACAATGACTGTAAGGTGACATGTCTGTGGTACAATGACTGTAAGGTGACATGTCTGTGGTACAGTGACTGTAAGGTGACATGTCTGTGGTACAGTGACCGTAAGGTGACATGTCTGTGGTACAGTGACTGTAAGGTGACATGTCTGTGGTACAGTGACTGTAAGGTGACATGTCTGTGGTACAGTGACTGTAAGGTGACATGTCTGTGGTACAGTGACCGTAAGGTGACATGACTGTGGTACAGTGACTGTAAGGTGACATGTCTGTGGTATAGTGACTGTAAGGTGACATGTCTGTGGTATAGTGACTGTAAGGTGACATGTCTGTGGTACAGTGACCGTAAGGTGACATGACTGTGGCACAGTGACTGTAAGGTGACATGTCTGTGGTATAGTGACTGTAAGGTGACATGTCTGTGGTACAGTGACTGTAAGGTGACATGTCTGTGGTACAGTGACCGTAAGGTGACATGTCTGTGGTACAGTGACTGTAAGGTGACATGTCTGTGGTATAGTGACTGTAAGGTGACATGTCTGTGGTACAGTGACTGTAAGGTGACATGTCTGTGGTACAGTGACCGTAAGGTGACATGTCTGTGGTATAGTGACTGTAAGGTGACATGTCTGTGGTACAGTGACTGTAAGGTGACATGTCTGTGGTACAGTGACTGTAAGGTGACATGTCTGTGGTACAATGACCGTAAGGTGACATGTCTGTGGTACAGTGACTGTAAGGTGACATGTCTGTGGTACAGTGACTGTAAGGTGACATGTCTGTGGTACAGTGACTGTAAGGTGACATGTCTGTGGTACAGTGACCGTAAGGTGACATGACTGTGGTACAGTGACCGTAAGGTGACATGTCTGTGGTACAGTGACCGTAAGGTGACATGTCTGTGGTACAGTGACTGTAAGGTGACATGTCTGTGGTACAGTGACCGTAAGGTGACATGTCTGTGGTATAGTGACCGTAAGGTGACATGTCTGTGGTATAGTGACCGTAAGGTGACATGACTGTGGTACAGTGACCGTAAGGTGACATGTCTGTGGTATAGTGACCGTAAGGTGACATGTCTGTGGTATAGTGACCGTAAGGTGACATGTCTGTGGTATAGTGACTGTAAGGTGACATGACTGTGGTACAGTGACCGTAAGGTGACATGTCTGTGGTATAGTGACCGTAAGGTGACATGTCTGTGGTATAGTGACCGTAAGGTGACATGACTGTGGTACAGTGACTGTAAGGTGACATGTCTGTGGTACAGTGACTGTAAGGGGACATGTCTGTGGTACAGTGACTGTAAGGTGACATGTCTGTGGTATAGTGACTGTAAGGTGACACGTCTGTGGTACAGTGACTGTAAGGTGACATGTCTGTGGTATAGTGACTGTAAGGTGACACGTCTGTGGTACAGTGACTGTAAGGTGACATGTCTGTGGTACAGTGACCGTAAGGTGACATGTCTGTGGTACAGTGACTGTAAGGTGACATGTCTGTGGTACAGTGACTGTAAGGTGACATGACTGTGGTACAGTGACTGTAAGGTGACATGTCTGTGGTACAGTGACTGTAAGGTGACACGTCTGTGGTACAGTGACCGTAAGGTGACATGTCTGTGGTACAGTGACTGTAAGGTGACATGTCTGTGGTACAGTGACTGTAAGGTGACATGTCTGTGGTACAATGACTGTAAGGTGACATGTCTGTGGTACAGTGACTGTAAGGTGACATGTCTGTGGTACAATGACTGTAAGGTGACATGTCTGTGGTATAGTGACTGTAAGGTGACATGTCTGTGGTACAATGACTGTAAGGTGACATGTCTGTGGTATAGTGACTGTAAGGTGACATGTCTGTGGTATAGTGACTGTAAGGTGACATGTCTGTGGTACAGTGACTGTAAGGTGACATGTCTGTGGTACAATGACTGTAAGGTGACATGTCTGTGGTACAATGACTGTAAGGTGACATGTCTGTGGTATAGTGACTGTAAGGTGACATGTCTGTGGTACAGTGACTGTAAGGTGACATGTCTGTGGTACAATGACTGTAAGGTGACATGTCTGTGGTACAATGACTGTAAGGTGACATGTCTGTGGTACAGTGACTGTAAGGTGACATGTCTGTGGTATAGTGACTGTAAGGTGACATGTCTGTGGTACAGTGAGTGTAAGGTGACATGTCTGTGGTACAGTGACTGTAAGGTGACATGTCTGTGGTACAGTGACTGTAAGGTGACATGTCTGTGGTACAGTGACTGTAAGGTGACATGTCTGTGGTACAGTGACTGTAAGGTGACATGTCTGTGGTACAGTGACTGTAAGGTGACATGTCTGTGGGACAGTGACTGTAAGGTGACATGTCTGTGGTACAGTGACTGTAAGGTGACACGTCTGTGGTATAGTGACTGTAAGGTGACAGGTCTGTGGTATAGTGACTGTAAGGTGACATGTCTGTGGTACAGTGACTGTAAGGTGACATGTCTGTGGTACAGTGACTGTAAGGTGACATGTCTGTGGTACAGTGACTGTAAGGTGACATGTCTGTGGTACAGTGACTGTAAGGTGACATGTCTGTGGTATAGTGACTGTAAGGTGACACGTCTGTGGTATAGTGACTGTAAGGTGACATGTCTGTGGTACAGTGACTGTAAGGTGACACGTCTGTGGTATAGTGACTGTAAGGTGACATGTCTGTGGTACAGTAACTGTAAGGTGACATGTCTGTGGTACAGTAACTGTAAGGTGACATGTCTGTGGTATAGTGACTGTAAGGTGACATGTCTGTGGTACAGTGACCGTAAGGTGACATGTCTGTGGTACAGTGACTGTAAGGTGACACGTCTGTGGTATAGTGACTGTAAGGTGACATGTCTGTGGTACAGTGACTGTAAGGTGACATGTCTGTGGTACAGTGACCGTAAGGTGACATGTCTGTGGTACAGTGACTGTAAGGTGACATGTCTGTGGTACAGTGACTGTAAGGTGACATGTCTGTGGTACAGTGACTGTAAGGTGACATGTCTGTGGTACAGTGACCGTAAGGTGACATGACTGTGGTACAGTGACTGTAAGGTGACATGTCTGTGGTATAGTGACTGTAAGGTGACATGTCTGTGGTATAGTGACTGTAAGGTGACATGTCTGTGGTACAGTGACCGTAAGGTGACATGACTGTGGCACAGTGACTGTAAGGTGACATGTCTGTGGTATAGTGACTGTAAGGTGACATGTCTGTGGTACAGTGACTGTAAGGTGACATGTCTGTGGTACAGTGACCGTAAGGTGACATGTCTGTGGTACAGTGACTGTAAGGTGACATGTCTGTGGTATAGTGACTGTAAGGTGACATGTCTGTGGTACAGTGACTGTAAGGTGACATGTCTGTGGTACAGTGACCGTAAGGTGACATGTCTGTGGTATAGTGACTGTAAGGTGACATGTCTGTGGTACAGTGACTGTAAGGTGACATGTCTGTGGTACAGTGACTGTAAGGTGACATGTCTGTGGTACAATGACCGTAAGGTGACATGTCTGTGGTACAGTGACTGTAAGGTGACATGTCTGTGGTACAGTGACTGTAAGGTGACATGTCTGTGGTACAGTGACTGTAAGGTGACATGTCTGTGGTACAGTGACCGTAAGGTGACATGACTGTGGTACAGTGACCGTAAGGTGACATGTCTGTGGTACAGTGACCGTAAGGTGACATGTCTGTGGTACAGTGACTGTAAGGTGACATGTCTGTGGTACAGTGACCGTAAGGTGACATGTCTGTGGTATAGTGACCGTAAGGTGACATGTCTGTGGTATAGTGACCGTAAGGTGACATGACTGTGGTACAGTGACCGTAAGGTGACATGTCTGTGGTATAGTGACCGTAAGGTGACATGTCTGTGGTATAGTGACCGTAAGGTGACATGTCTGTGGTATAGTGACTGTAAGGTGACATGACTGTGGTACAGTGACCGTAAGGTGACATGTCTGTGGTATAGTGACCGTAAGGTGACATGTCTGTGGTATAGTGACCGTAAGGTGACATGACTGTGGTACAGTGACTGTAAGGTGACATGTCTGTGGTACAGTGACTGTAAGGGGACATGTCTGTGGTACAGTGACTGTAAGGTGACATGTCTGTGGTATAGTGACTGTAAGGTGACACGTCTGTGGTACAGTGACTGTAAGGTGACATGTCTGTGGTATAGTGACTGTAAGGTGACACGTCTGTGGTACAGTGACTGTAAGGTGACATGTCTGTGGTACAGTGACCGTAAGGTGACATGTCTGTGGTACAGTGACTGTAAGGTGACATGTCTGTGGTACAGTGACTGTAAGGTGACATGACTGTGGTACAGTGACTGTAAGGTGACATGTCTGTGGTACAGTGACTGTAAGGTGACACGTCTGTGGTACAGTGACCGTAAGGTGACATGTCTGTGGTACAGTGACCGTAAGGTGACATGTCTGTGGTACAGTGACTGTAAGGTGACATGTCTGTGGTACAATGACTGTAAGGTGACATGTCTGTGGTACAGTGACTGTAAGGTGACATGTCTGTGGTACAATGACTGTAAGGTGACATGTCTGTGGTATAGTGACTGTAAGGTGACATGTCTGTGGTACAATGACTGTAAGGTGACATGTCTGTGGTATAGTGACTGTAAGGTGACATGTCTGTGGTATAGTGACTGTAAGGTGACATGTCTGTGGTACAGTGACTGTAAGGTGACATGTCTGTGGTACAATGACTGTAAGGTGACATGTCTGTGGTACAATGACTGTAAGGTGACATGTCTGTGGTATAGTGACTGTAAGGTGACATGTCTGTGGTACAGTGACTGTAAGGTGACATGTCTGTGGTACAATGACTGTAAGGTGACATGTCTGTGGTACAATGACTGTAAGGTGACATGTCTGTGGTACAGTGACTGTAAGGTGACATGTCTGTGGTATAGTGACTGTAAGGTGACATGTCTGTGGTACAGTGAGTGTAAGGTGACATGTCTGTGGTACAGTGACTGTAAGGTGACATGTCTGTGGTACAGTGACTGTAAGGTGACATGTCTGTGGTACAGTGACTGTAAGGTGACATGTCTGTGGTACAGTGACTGTAAGGTGACATGTCTGTGGTACAGTGACTGTAAGGTGACATGTCTGTGGGACAGTGACTGTAAGGTGACATGTCTGTGGTACAGTGACTGTAAGGTGACACGTCTGTGGTATAGTGACTGTAAGGTGACAGGTCTGTGGTATAGTGACTGTAAGGTGACATGTCTGTGGTACAGTGACTGTAAGGTGACATGTCTGTGGTACAGTGACTGTAAGGTGACATGTCTGTGGTACAGTGACTGTAAGGTGACATGTCTGTGGTACAGTGACTGTAAGGTGACATGTCTGTGGTATAGTGACTGTAAGGTGACACGTCTGTGGTATAGTGACTGTAAGGTGACATGTCTGTGGTACAGTGACTGTAAGGTGACACGTCTGTGGTATAGTGACTGTAAGGTGACATGTCTGTGGTACAGTAACTGTAAGGTGACATGTCTGTGGTACAGTAACTGTAAGGTGACATGTCTGTGGTATAGTGACTGTAAGGTGACATGTCTGTGGTACAGTGACCGTAAGGTGACATGTCTGTGGTACAGTGACTGTAAGGTGACACGTCTGTGGTATAGTGACTGTAAGGTGACATGTCTGTGGTACAGTGACTGTAAGGTGACACGTCTGTGGTACAGTGACTGTAAGGTGACATGTCTGTGGTACAGTGACTGTAAGGTGACATGTCTGTGGTATAGTGACTGTAAGGTGACATGTCTGTGGTACAGTAACTGTAAGGTGACATGTCTGTGGTATAGTGACTGTAAGGTGACATGTCTGTGGTACAGTGACTGTAAGGTGACATGTCTGTGGTACAGTGACCGTAAGGTGACATGTCTGTGGTACAGTGACTGTAAGGTGACATGTGTGTGGTACAGTGGCTGTAAGGTGACATGACTGTGGTACAGTGACTGTAAGGTGACATGTCTGTGGTACAGTGACCATAAGGTGACATATCTGTGGTACAGTGACCGTAAGGTGACATGACTGTGGTACAGTGACTGTAAGGTGACATGACTGTGGTACAGTGACCGTAAGGTGACATGACTGTGGTACAGTGACCGTAAGGTGACATGACTGTGGTACAGTGACCGTAAGGTGACATGTCTGTGGTACAGTGGCTGTAAGGTGACATGTCTGTGGTACAGTGACTGTAAGGTGACATGTCTGTGGTATAGTGACCGTAAGGTGACATGTCTGTGGTACAGTGACTGTAAGGTGACATGTCTGTGGTACAGTGACTGTAAGGTGACATGTCTGTGGTACAGTGACTGTAAGGTGACATGACTGTGGTACAGTGACTGTAAGGTGACATGTCTGTGGTACAATGACTGTAAGGTGACATGTCTGTGGTACAGTGACTGTAAGGTGACATGTCTGTGGTATAGTGACCGTAAGGTGACATGTCTGTGGTATAGTGACCGTAAGGTGACATGTCTGTGGTACAGTGACTGTAAGGTGACATGTCTGTGGTACAGTGACTGTAAGGTGACATGTCTGTGGTACAGTGACTGTAAGGTGACATGTCTGTGGTACAGTGACTGTAAGGTGACATGTCTGTGGTATAGTGACTGTAAGGTGACATATCTGTGGTATAGTGACTGTAAGGTGACATGTCTGTGGTACAGTGACTGTAAGGTGACATGACTGTGGTACAGTGACTGTAAGGTGACATGTCTGTGGTACAGTGACTGTAAGGTGACATGTCTGTGGTACAGTGACTGTAAGGTGACATGTCTGTGGTACAGTGACCGTAAGGTGACATGACTGTGGTACAGTGACTGTAAGGTGGCATGTCTGTGGTACAGTGACCGTAAGGTGACATGTCTGTGGTACAGTGACTGTAAGGTGACATGTCTGTTGTATAGTGACCTTAAGGTGACATGTCTGTGGTACAGTGGCTGTAAGGTGACATGACTCTGGTACAGTGACCGTAAGGTGACATGTCTGTGGTACAGTGACCGTAAGGTGACATGACTGTGGTACAGTGACTGTAAGGTGACATGTCTGTGGTACAGTGACCGTAAGGTGACATTTCTGTGGTACAGTGACCGTAAGGTGACACGTCTCTGGTACAGTGACCGTAAGGTGACATGACTGTGGTATAGTGACTGTAAGGTGACATGTCTGTGGTATAGTGACTGTAAGGTGACATGTCTGTGGCACAGTGACTGTAAGGTGACATGTCTGTGGTACAGTGACTGTAAGGTGACATGTCTGTGGTACAGTGACTGTAAGGTGACATGTCTGTTGTATAGTGACCTTAAGGTGACATGACTGTGGTACAGTGACCGTAAGGTGACATGTCTGTGGTACAGTGACTGTAAGGTGACATGTCTGTGGTACAGTGACCGTAAGGTGACATGTCTGTGGTACAGTGACTGTAAGGTGACAGGTCTGTGGTACAGTGACCGTAAGGTGACATGTCTGTGGTATAGTGACCGTAAGGTGACATGTCTGTGGTACAGTGACCGTAAGGTGACATGTCTGTGGTACAGTGACCGTAAGGTGACATGTCTGTGGTACAGTGACCGTAAGGTGACATGTCTGTGGTACAGTGACTGTAAGGTGACATGTCTGTGGTACAGTGACTGTAAGGTGACATGTCTGTGGTACAGTGACTGTAAGGTGACATGACTGTGGTACAGTGACTGTAAGGTGACATGTCTGTGGTACAGTGACTGTAAGGTGACATGTCTGTGGTACAGTGACTGTAAGGTGACATGTCTGTGGTACAGTGACCGTAAGGTGACATGTCTGTGGTACAGTGACTGTAAGGTGACATGTCTGTGGTACAGTGACTGTAAGGTGACATGTCTGTGGTACAGTGACTGTAAGGTGACATGACTGTGGTACAGTGACTGTAAGGTGACATGTCTGTGGTACAGTGACTGTAAGGTGACATGTCTGTGGTACAGTGACTGTAAGGTGACATGACTGTGGTACAGTGACTGTAAGGTGGCATGTCTGTGGTACAGTGACTGTAAGGTGACATGTCTGCTGTATAGTGACCTTAAGGTGACATGTCTGTGGTACAGTGGCTGTAAGGTGACATGACTCTGGTACAGTGACCGTAAGGTGACATGTCTGTGGTACAGTGACCGTAAGGTGACATGACTGTGGTACAGTGACTGTAAGGTGACATGTCTGTGGTACAGTGACCGTAAGGTGACATGTCTGTGGTATAGTGACTGTAAGGTGACATGTCTGTGGTACAGTGACTGTAAGGTGACATGTCTGTGGTATAGTGACTGTAAGGTGACATGTCTGTGGTACAGTGACTGTAAGGTGACATGTCTGTGGTATAGTGACTGTAAGGTGACATGTCTGTGGTATAGTGACTGTAAGGTGACACGTCTGTGGTATAGTGACTGTAAGGTGACATGTCTGTGGTACAGTGACTGTAAGGTGACATGTCTGTGGTACAGTGACCGTAAGGTGACATGTCTGTGGTATAGTGACCGTAAGGTGACATGTCTGTGGTACAGTGACCGTAAGGTGACATGTCTGTGGTACAGTGACTGTAAGGTGACATGTCTGTGGTACAGTGACTGTAAGGTGACATGTCTGTGGTACAGTGACTGTAAGGTGACATGTCTGTGGTACAGTGACTGTAAGGTGACATGTCTGTGGTACAGTGACTGTAAGGTGACATGTCTGTGGTACAGTGACTGTAAGGTGACATGTCTGTGGTACAGTGACTGTAAGGTGACATGTCTGTGGTACAGTGACTGTAAGGTGACATGTCTGTGGTACAGTGACCGTAAGGTGACATGTCTGTGGTACAGTGACCGTAAGGTGACATGTCTGTGGTATAGTGACTGTAAGGTGACATGTCTGTGGTACAGTGACTGTAAGGTGACATGACTGTGGTACAGTGACTGTAAGGTGACATGTCTGTGGTACAGTGACTGTAAGGTGACATGTCTGTGATACAGTGACTGTAAGGTGACATGACTGTGGTACAGTGACTGTAAGGTGACATGTCTGTGGTACAGTGACTGTAAGGTGACATGTCTGTGGTACAGTGACTGTAAGGTGACATGTCTGTGGTACAGTGACTGTAAGGTGACATGTCTGTGGTACAGTGACCGTAAGGTGACATGTCTGTGGTACAGTGACTGTAAGGTGACATGTCTGTGGTACAGTGACTGTAAGGTGACATGTCTGTGGTACAGTGACTGTAAGGTGACATGTCTGTGGTACAGTGACTGTAAGGTGACATGTCTGTGGTACAGTGACTGTAAGGTGACATGTCTGTGGTACAGTGACTGTAAGGTGACATGTCTGTGGTACAGTGACCGTAAGGTGACATGTCTGTGGTACAGTGACCGTAAGGTGACATGACTGTGGTACAGTGACTGTAAGGTGACATGTCTGTGGTACAGTGACCGTAAGGTGACATGTCTGTGGTACAGTGACTGTAAGGTGACATGTCTGTTGTATAGTGACCTTAAGGTGACATGTCTGTGGTACAGTGGCTGTAAGGTGACATGACTCTGGTACAGTGACCGTAAGGTGACATGTCTGTGGTACAGTGACCGTAAGGTGACATGACTGTGGTACAGTGACTGTAAGGTGACATGTCTGTGGTACAGTGACCGTAAGGTGACATGTCTGTGGTACAGTGACCGTAAGGTGACACGTCTCTGGTACAGTGACCGTAAGGTGACATGACTGTGGTATAGTGACTGTAAGGTGACATGTCTGTGGTATAGTGACTGTAAGGTGACATGTCTGTGGCACAGTGACTGTAAGGTGACATGTCTGTGGTACAGTGGCTGTAAGGTGACATGTCTGTGGTAGAGTGACTGTAAGGTGACATGTCTGTTGTATAGTGACCTTAAGGTGACATGACTGTGGTACAGTGACCGTAAGGTGACATGTCTGTGGTACAGTGACTGTAAGGTGACATGTCTGTGGTACAGTGACCGTAAGGTGACATGTCTGTGGTACAGTGACTGTAAGGTGACAGGTCTGTGGTACAGTGACCGTAAGGTGACATGTCTGTGGTATAGTGACCGTAAGGTGACATGTCTGTGGTACAGTGACTGTAAGGTGACATGTCTGTGGTATAGTGACTGTAAGGTGACATGTCTGTGGTACAGTGACTGTAAGGTGACATGTCTGTGGTACAGTGACTGTAAGGTGACATGTCTGTGGTACAGTGACTGTAAGGTGACATGTCTGTGGTACAGTGACTGTAAGGTGACATGACTGTGGTACAGTGACTGTAAGGTGACATGTCTGTGGTACAGTGACTGTAAGGTGACATGTCTGTGGTAGAGTGACCGTAAGGTGACATGTCTGTGGTACAGTGACCGTAAGGTGACATGACTGTGGTACAGTGACTGTAAGGTGGCATGTCTGTGGTACAGTGACCGTAAGGTGACATGTCTGTGGTACAGTGACTGTAAGGTGACATGTCTGTTGTATAGTGACCTTAAGGTGACATGTCTGTGGTACAGTGGCTGTAAGGTGACATGACTCTGGTACAGTGACCGTAAGGTGACATGTCTGTGGTACAGTGACCGTAAGGTGACATGACTGTGGTACAGTGACTGTAAGGTGACATGTCTGTGGTACAGTGACCGTAAGGTGACATGTCTGTGGTACAGTGACCGTAAGGTGACACGTCTCTGGTACAGTGACCGTAAGGTGACATGACTGTGGTATAGTGACTGTAAGGTGACATGTCTGTGGTATAGTGACTGTAAGGTGACATGTCTGTGGCACAGTGACTGTAAGGTGACATGTCTGTGGTACAGTGGCTGTAAGGTGACATGTCTGTGGTACAGTGACTGTAAGGTGACATGTCTGTGGTACAGTGACCGTAAGGTGACATGTCTGTGGTACAGTGACCGTAAGGTGACATGACTGTGGTACAGTGACTGTAAGGTGACATGTCTGTGGTACAGTGACCGTAAGGTGACATGTCTGTGGTACAGTGACTGTAAGGTGACATGTCTGTTGTATAGTGACCTTAAGGTGACATGTCTGTGGTACAGTGGCTGTAAGGTGACATGACTCTGGTACAGTGACCGTAAGGTGACATGTCTGTGGTACAGTGACCGTAAGGTGACATGACTGTGGTACAGTGACTGTAAGGTGACATGTCTGTGGTACAGTGACCGTAAGGTGACATGTCTGTGGTACAGTGACCGTAAGGTGACACGTCTCTGGTACAGTGACCGTAAGGTGACATGACTGTGGTATAGTGACTGTAAGGTGACATGTCTGTGGTATAGTGACTGTAAGGTGACATGTCTGTGGCACAGTGACTGTAAGGTGACATGTCTGTGGTACAGTGGCTGTAAGGTGACTTGTCTGTGGTAGAGTGACTGTAAGGTGACATGTCTGTTGTATAGTGACCTTAAGGTGACATGACTGTGGTACAGTGACCGTAAGGTGACATGTCTGTGGTACAGTGACTGTAAGGTGACATGTCTGTGGTACAGTGACCGTAAGGTGACATGTCTGTGGTACAGTGACTGTAAGGTGACAGGTCTGTGGTACAGTGACCGTAAGGTGACATGTCTGTGGTATAGTGACCGTAAGGTGACATGTCTGTGGTACAGTGACCGTAAGGTGACATGTCTGTGGTACAGTGACCGTAAGGTGACATGTCTGTGGTACAGTGACTGTAAGGTGACATGTCTGTGGTACAGTGACCGTAAGGTGACATGTCTGTGGTACAGTGACTGTAAGGTGACATGTCTGTGGTACAGTGACTGTAAGGTGACATGTCTGTGGTATAGTGACTGTAAGGTGACATGTCTGTGGTACAGTGACTGTAAGGTGACATGTCTGTGGTACAGTGACTGTAAGGTGACATGTCTGTGGTACAGTGACTGTAAGGTGACATGTCTGTGGTACAGTGACTGTAAGGTGACATGACTGTGGTACAGTGACTGTAAGGTGACATGTCTGTGGTACAGTGACTGTAAGGTGACATGTCTGTGGTAGAGTGACTGTAAGGTGACATGTCTGTGGTACAGTGACCGTAAGGTGACATGACTGTGGTACAGTGACTGTAAGGTGGCATGTCTGTGGTACAGTGACCGTAAGGTGACATGTCTGTGGTACAGTGACTGTAAGGTGACATGTCTGTTGTATAGTGACCTTAAGGTGACATGTCTGTGGTACAGTGGCTGTAAGGTGACATGACTCTGGTACAGTGACCGTAAGGTGACATGTCTGTGGTACAGTGACCGTAAGGTGACATGACTGTGGTACAGTGACTGTAAGGTGACATGTCTGTGGTACAGTGACCGTAAGGTGACATGTCTGTGGTACAGTGACCGTAAGGTGACACGTCTCTGGTACAGTGACCGTAAGGTGACATGACTGTGGTATAGTGACTGTAAGGTGACATGTCTGTGGTATAGTGACTGTAAGGTGACATGTCTGTGGCACAGTGACTGTAAGGTGACATGTCTGTGGTACAGTGGCTGTAAGGTGACATGTCTGTGGTACAGTGACTGTAAGGTGACATGTCTGTTGTATAGTGACCTTAAGGTGACATGACTGTGGTACAGTGACCGTAAGGTGACATGTCTGTGGTACAGTGACTGTAAGGTGACAGGTCTGTGGTACAGTGACCGTAAGGTGACATGTCTGTGGTATAGTGACCGTAAGGTGACATGTCTGTGGTACAGTGACCGTAAGGTGACATGTCTGTGGTACAGTGACCGTAAGGTGACATGTCTGTGGTACAGTGACTGTAAGGTGACATGTCTGTGGTACAGTGACCGTAAGGTGACATGTCTGTGGTACAGTGACTGTAAGGTGACATGACTGTGGTACAGTGACTGTAAGGTGACATGTCTGTGGTACAGTGACTGTAAGGTGACATGTCTGTGGTACAGTGACTGTAAGGTGACATGTCTGTGGTACAGTGACCGTAAGGTGACATGACTGTGGTACAGTGACTGTAAGGTGGCATGTCTGTGGTACAGTGACCGTAAGGTGACATGTCTGTGGTACAGTGACTGTAAGGTGACATGTCTGTTGTATAGTGACCTTAAGGTGACATGTCTGTGGTACAGTGGCTGTAAGGTGACATGACTCTGGTACAGTGACCGTAAGGTGACATGTCTGTGGTACAGTGACCGTAAGGTGACATGACTGTGGTACAGTGACTGTAAGGTGACATGTCTGTGGTACAGTGACCGTAAGGTGACACGTCTCTGGTACAGTGACCGTAAGGTGACATGACTGTGGTATAGTGACTGTAAGGTGACATGTCTGTGGTATAGTGACTGTAAGGTGACATGTCTGTGGCACAGTGACTGTAAGGTGACATGTCTGTGGTACAGTGGCTGTAAGGTGACATGTCTGTGGTACAGTGACTGTAAGGTGACATGTCTGTTGTATAGTGACCTTAAGGTGACATGACTGTGGTACAGTGACCGTAAGGTGACATGTCTGTGGTACAGTGACTGTAAGGTGACATGTCTGTGGTACAGTGACCGTAAGGTGACATGTCTGTGGTACAGTGACTGTAAGGTGACAGGTCTGTGGTACAGTGACCGTAAGGTGACATGTCTGTGGTATAGTGACCGTAAGGTGACATGTCTGTGGTACAGTGACCGTAAGGTGACATGTCTGTGGTACAGTGACCGTAAGGTGACATGTCTGTGGTACAGTGACTGTAAGGTGACATGTCTGTGGTACAGTGACCGTAAGGTGACATGTCTGTGGTACAGTGACTGTAAGGTGACATGTCTGTGGTACAGTGACTGTAAGGTGACATGTCTGTGGTACAGTGACTGTAAGGTGACATGTCTGTGGTATAGTGACTGTAAGGTGACATGTCTGTGGTACAGTGACTGTAAGGTGACATGTCTGTGGTACAGTGACTGTAAGGTGACATGTCTGTGGTACAGTGACTGTAAGGTGACATGTCTGTGGTACAGTGACTGTAAGGTGACATGACTGTGGTACAGTGACTGTAAGGTGACATGTCTGTGGTACAGTGACTGTAAGGTGACATGTCTGTGGTACAGTGACTGTAAGGTGACATGTCTGTGGTACAGTGACCGTAAGGTGACATGACTGTGGTACAGTGACGGTAAGGTGGCATGTCTGTGGTACAGTGACCGTAAGGTGACATGTCTGTGGTACAGTGACTGTAAGGTGACATGTCTGTTGTATAGTGACCTTAAGGTGACAAGTCTGTGGTACAGTGACCGTAAGGTGACATGTCTGTGGTACAGTGACTGTAAGGTGACATGTCTGTGGTACAGTGACCGTAAGGTGACATGTCTCTGGTACAGTGACCGTAAGGTGACATGACTGTGGTACAGTGACTGTAAGGTGACATGTCTGTGGTAGAGTGACTGTAAGGTGACATGTCTGTGGCACAGTGACTGTAAGGTGACATGTCTGTGGTACAGTGACTGTAAGGTGACATGTCTGTGGTACAGTGACCGTAAGGTGACATGACTGTGGTACAGTGACTGTAAGGTGGCATGTCTGTGGTACAGTGACCGTAAGGTGACATGTCTGTGGTACAGTGACTGTAAGGTGACATGTCTGTTGTATAGTGACCTTAAGGTGACATGTCTGTGGTACAGTGGCTGTAAGGTGACATGACTCTGGTACAGTGACCGTAAGGTGACATGTCTGTGGTACAGTGACCGTAAGGTGACATGACTGTGGTACAGTGACTGTAAGGTGACATGTCTGTGGTACAGTGACCGTAAGGTGACATGTCTGTGGTACAGTGACCGTAAGGTGACACGTCTCTGGTACAGTGACCGTAAGGTGACATGACTGTGGTACAGTGACTGTAAGGTGACATGTCTGTGGTATAGTGACTGTAAGGTGACATGTCTGTGGCACAGTGACTGTAAGGTGACATGTCTGTGGTACAGTGGCTGTAAGGTGACATGTCTGTGGTACAGTGACTGTAAGGTGACATGTCTGTTGTATAGTGACCTTAAGGTGACATGACTGTGGTACAGTGACCGTAAGGTGACATGTCTGTGGTACAGTGACTGTAAGGTGACATGTCTGTGGTACAGTGACCGTAAGGTGACATGTCTGTGGTACAGTGACTGTAAGGTGACAGGTCTGTGGTACAGTGACCGTAAGGTGACATGTCTGTGGTACAGTGACCGTAAGGTGACATGTCTGTGGTACAGTGACCGTAAGGTGACATGTCTGTGGTACAGTGACTGTAAGGTGACATGTCTGTGGTACAGTGACCGTAAGGTGACATGTCTGTGGTACAGTGACTGTAAGGTGACATGTCTGTGGTACAGTGACTGTAAGGTGACATGTCTGTGGTACAGTGACTGTAAGGTGACATGACTGTGGTACAGTGACTGTAAGGTGACATGTCTGTGGTACAGTGACTGTAAGGTGACATGTCTGTGGTACAGTGACCGTAAGGTGACATGACTGTGGTACAGTGACTGTAAGGTGGCATGTCTGTGGTACAGTGACCGTAAGGTGACATGTCTGTGGTACAGTGACTGTAAGGTGACATGTCTGTTGTATAGTGACCTTAAGGTGACATGTCTGTGGTACAGTGGCTGTAAGGTGACATGACTCTGGTACAGTGACCGTAAGGTGACATGTCTGTGGTACAGTGACCGTAAGGTGACATGACTGTGGTACAGTGACTGTAAGGTGACATGTCTGTGGTACAGTGACCGTAAGGTGACATGTCTGTGGTAAAGTGACCGTAAGGTGACACGTCTCTGGTACAGTGACCGTAAGGTGACATGACTGTGGTATAGTGACTGTAAGGTGACATGTCTGTGGTATAGTGACTGTAAGGTGACATGTCTGTGGCACAGTGACTGTAAGGTGACATGTCTGTGGTACAGTGGCTGTAAGGTGACATGTCTGTGGTACAGTGACTGTAAGGTGACATGTCTGTTGTATAGTGACCTTAAGGTGACATGACTGTGGTACAGTGACCGTAAGGTGACATGTCTGTGGTACAGTGACTGTAAGGTGACATGTCTGTGGTACAGTGACCGTAAGGTGACATGTCTGTGGTACAGTGACTGTAAGGTGACAGGTCTGTGGTACAGTGACCGTAAGGTGACATGTCTGTGGTATAGTGACCGTAAGGTGACATGTCTGTGGTACAGTGACCGTAAGGTGACATGTCTGTGGTACAGTGACCGTAAGGTGACATGTCTGTGGTACAGTGACCGTAAGGTGACATGTCTGTGGTACAGTGACTGTAAGGTGACATGTCTGTGGTATAGTGACTGTAAGGTGACATGTCTGTGGTACAGTGACTGTAAGGTGACATGTCTGTGGTACAGTGACTGTAAGGTGACATGTCTGTGGTACAGTGACTGTAAGGTGACATGACTGTGGTACAGTGACTGTAAGGTGACATGTCTGTGGTACAGTGACTGTAAGGTGACATGTCTGTGGTACAGTGACCGTAAGGTGACATGTCTGTGGTACAGTGACCGTAAGGTGACATGACTGTGGTACAGTGACTGTAAGGTGGCATGTCTGTGGTACAGTGACCGTAAGGTGACATGTCTGTGGTACAGTGACTGTAAGGTGACATGTCTGTTGTATAGTGACCTTAAGGTGACATGTCTGTGGTACAGTGGCTGTAAGGTGACATGACTCTGGTACAGTGACCGTAAGGTGACATGTCTGTGGTACAGTGACCGTAAGGTGACATGACTGTGGTACAGTGACTGTAAGGTGACATGTCTGTGGTACAGTGACCGTAAGGTGACATGTCTGTGGTACAGTGACCGTAAGGTGACACGTCTCTGGTACAGTGACCGTAAGGTGACATGACTGTGGTATAGTGACTGTAAGGTGACATGTCTGTGGTATAGTGACTGTAAGGTGACATGTCTGTGGCACAGTGACTGTAAGGTGACATGTCTGTGGTACAGTGGCTGTAAGGTGACATGTCTGTGGTACAGTGACTGTAAGGTGACATGTCTGTTGTATAGTGACCTTAAGGTGACATGACTGTGGTACAGTGACCGTAAGGTGACATGTCTGTGGTACAGTGACTGTAAGGTGACATGTCTGTGGTACAGTGACCGTAAGGTGACATGTCTGTGGTACAGTGACTGTAAGGTGACAGGTCTGTGGTACAGTGACCGTAAGGTGACATGTCTGTGGTACAGTGACCGTAAGGTGACATGTCTGTGGTACAGTGACCGTAAGGTGACATGTCTGTGGTACAGTGACTGTAAGGTGACATGTCTGTGGTACAGTGACCGTAAGGTGACATGTCTGTGGTACAGTGACTGTAAGGTGACATGTCTGTGGTACAGTGACTGTAAGGTGACATGTCTGTGGTACAGTGACTGTAAGGTGACATGACTGTGGTACAGTGACTGTAAGGTGACATGTCTGTGGTACAGTGACTGTAAGGTGACATGTCTGTGGTACAGTGACCGTAAGGTGACATGACTGTGGTACAGTGACTGTAAGGTGGCATGTCTGTGGTACAGTGACCGTAAGGTGACATGTCTGTGGTACAGTGACTGTAAGGTGACATGTCTGTTGTATAGTGACCTTAAGGTGACATGTCTGTGGTACAGTGGCTGTAAGGTGACATGACTCTGGTACAGTGACCGTAAGGTGACATGTCTGTGGTACAGTGACCGTAAGGTGACATGACTGTGGTACAGTGACTGTAAGGTGACATGTCTGTGGTACAGTGACCGTAAGGTGACATGTCTGTGGTAAAGTGACCGTAAGGTGACACGTCTCTGGTACAGTGACCGTAAGGTGACATGACTGTGGTATAGTGACTGTAAGGTGACATGTCTGTGGTATAGTGACTGTAAGGTGACATGTCTGTGGCACAGTGACTGTAAGGTGACATGTCTGTGGTACAGTGGCTGTAAGGTGACATGTCTGTGGTACAGTGACTGTAAGGTGACATGTCTGTTGTATAGTGACCTTAAGGTGACATGACTGTGGTACAGTGACCGTAAGGTGACATGTCTGTGGTACAGTGACTGTAAGGTGACATGTCTGTGGTACAGTGACCGTAAGGTGACATGTCTGTGGTACAGTGACTGTAAGGTGACAGGTCTGTGGTACAGTGACCGTAAGGTGACATGTCTGTGGTATAGTGACCGTAAGGTGACATGTCTGTGGTACAGTGACCGTAAGGTGACATGTCTGTGGTACAGTAACCGTAAGGTGACATGTCTGTGGTACAGTGACCGTAAGGTGACATGTCTGTGGTACAGTGACTGTAAGGTGACATGTCTGTGGTATAGTGACTGTAAGGTGACATGTCTGTGGTACAGTGACTGTAAGGTGACATGTCTGTGGTACAGTGACTGTAAGGTGACATGTCTGTGGTACAGTGACTGTAAGGTGACATGACTGTGGTACAGTGACTGTAAGGTGACATGTCTGTGGTACAGTGACTGTAAGGTGACATGTCTGTGGTACAGTGACTGTAAGGTGACATGTCTGTGGTACAGTGACCGTAAGGTGACATGACTGTGGTACAGTGACTGTAAGGTGGCATGTCTGTGGTACAGTGACCGTAAGGTGACATGTCTGTGGTACAGTGACTGTAAGGTGACATGTCTGTTGTATAGTGACCTTAAGGTGACATGTCTGTGGTACAGTGGCTGTAAGGTGACATGACTCTGGTACAGTGACCGTAAGGTGACATGTCTGTGGTACAATGACCGTAAGGTGACATGACTGTGGTACAGTGACTGTAAGGTGACATGTCTGTGGTACAGTGACCGTAAGGTGACATGTCTGTGGTACAGTGACCGTAAGGTGACACGTCTCTGGTACAGTGACCGTAAGGTGACATGACTGTGGTATAGTGACTGTAAGGTGACATGTCTGTGGTATAGTGACTGTAAGGTGACATGTCTGTGGCACAGTGACTGTAAGGTGACATGTCTGTGGTACAGTGGCTGTAAGGTGACATGTCTGTGGTACAGTGACTGTAAGGTGACATGTCTGTTGTATAGTGACCTTAAGGTGACATGACTGTGGTACAGTGACCGTAAGGTGACATGTCTGTGGTACAGTGACTGTAAGGTGACATGTCTTTGGTACAGTGACCGTAAGGTGACATGTCTGTGGTACAGTGACTGTAAGGTGACAGGTCTGTGGTACAGTGACCGTAAGGTGACATGTCTGTGGTATAGTGACCGTAAGGTGACAAGTCTGTGGTACAGTGACCGTAAGGTGACATGTCTGTGGTACAGTGACCGTAAGGTGACATGTCTGTGGTACAGTGACTGTAAGGTGACATGTCTGTGGTACAGTGACCGTAAGGTGACATGTCTGTGGTACAGTGACTGTAAGGTGACATGTCTGTGGTACAGTGACTGTAAGGTGACATGTCTGTGGTACAGTGACTGTAAGGTGACATGTCTGTGGCACAGTGACTGTAAGGTGACGACTGTGGTACAGTGACCGTAAGGTGACATGTCTGTGGTACAGTGACCGTAAGGTGACATGTCTGTGGTACAGTGACCGTAAGGTGACATGTCTGTGGTACAGTGACTGTAAGGTGACATGTCTGTGGTACAGTGACTGTAAGGTGACATGTCTGTGGTACAGTGACCGTAAGGTGACATGTCTGTGGCACAGTGACTGTAAGGTGACATGACTGTGGTACAGTGACCGTAAGGTGACATGTCTGTGGCACAGTGACTGTAAGGTGACATGTCTGTGGTACAGTGACCATAAGGTGACATGTCTGTGGTACAGTGACTGTAAGGTGACATGTCTGTGGTACAGTGACTGTAACGTGACATGTCTGTGGTACAGTGACTGTAAGGTGACATGACTGTGGTACAGTGACCGTAAGGTGACATGTCTGTGGTACAGTGACAGTAAGGTGACATGTCTGTGGCACAGTGACTGTAAGGTGACATGTCTGTGGCACAGTGACTGTAAGGTGACATGACTGTGGTACAGTGACCGTAAGGTGACATGTCTGTGGTACAGTGACCGTAAGGTGACATGTCTGTGGTACAGTGACCGTAAGGTGACATGTCTGTGGTACAGTGGCTGTAAGGTGACATGTCTGTGGTACAGTGACTGTAAGGTGACATGTCTGTGGTACAGTGACCGTAAGGTGACATGTCTGTGGTACAGTGACCGTAAGGTGACATGTCTGTGGTACAGTGGCTGTAAGGTGACATGTCTGTGGTACAGTGACCGTAAGGTGACATGTCTGTGGTACAGTGACCGTAAGGTGACATGTCTGTGGTACAGTGACCGTAAGGTGACATGTCTGTGGTACAGTGGCTGTAAGGTGACATGTCTGTGGTACAGTGACTGTAAGGTGACATGACTGTGGTACAGTGACCGTAAGGTGACATGTCTGTGGCACAGTGACTGTAAGGTGACATGTCTGTGGTACAGTGACCATAAGGTGACATGTCTGTGGTACAGTGACTGTAAGGTGACATGTCTGTGGTACAGTGACTGTAACGTGACATGTCTGTGGTACAGTGACTGTAAGGTGACATGTCTGTGGTACAGTGACTGTAACGTGACATGTCTGTGGTACAGTGACTGTAAGGTGACATGACTGTGGTACAGTGACTGTAAGGTGACATGTCTGTGGTACAGTGACAGTAAGGTGACATGTCTGTGGCACAGTGACTGTAAGGTGACATGTCTGTGGCACAGTGACTGTAAGGTGACATGACTGTGGTACAGTGACCGTAAGGTGACATGTCTGTGGTACAGTGACCGTAAGGTGACATGTCTGTGGTACAGTGACCGTAAGGTGACATGTCTGTGGTACAGTGGCTGTAAGGTGACATGTCTGTGGTACAGTGACTGTAAGGTGACATGTCTGTGGTACAGTGACCGTAAGGTGACATGTCTGTGGTACAGTGACCGTAAGGTGACATGTC
This sequence comes from Pseudophryne corroboree, assembly GCF_028390025.1. Lineage (NCBI taxonomy): Eukaryota > Metazoa > Chordata > Amphibia > Anura > Myobatrachidae > Pseudophryne > Pseudophryne corroboree. The sequence continues at coordinate 514,569,560 of NC_086450.1, read as the reverse complement.
TGTGGTACAGTGGCTGTAAGGTGACATGTCTGTGGTACAGTGACCGTAAGGTGACATGTCTGTGGTACAGTGACCGTAAGGTGACATGTCTGTGGTACAGTGACCGTAAGGTGACATGTCTGTGGTACAGTGGCTGTAAGGTGACATGTCTGTGGTACAGTGACTGTAAGGTGACATGTCTGTGGTACAGTGACCGTAAGGTGACATGTCTGTGGTACAGTGACTGTAAGGTGACATGTCTGTGGTACAGTGACTGTAAGGTGACATGTGTGTGGTACAGTGACTGTAAGGTGACATGTCTGTGGTACAGTGACTGTAAGGTGAAATGTCTGTTGTATAGTGACCGCAAGGTGACACGTCTGTGGTACAGTGACCGTAAGGTGACATGACTGTGATACAGTGGCTGTAAGGTGACATGTCTGTGGCACAGTGACCGTAAGGTGACATGTCTGTGGTACAGTGACTGTAAGGTGACATGTCTGTTGTACAGTGACCGTAAGGTGACATGTCTGTGGTACAGTGACTGTAAGGTGATATGTCTGTGGTACAGTGACTGTAAGGTGACATGTCTGCTGTATAGTGACCTTAAGGTGACATGTCTGTGGTACAGTGACTGTAAGGTGACATGTCTGTGGTACAGTGACCGTAAGGTGACATGACTGTGGTACAGTGACCGTAAGGTGACATGACTGTGGTACAGTGACTGTAAGGTGACATGTCTGTGGTATAGTGACTGTAAGGTGACATGTCTGTGGTACAGTGACTGTAAGGTGACATGTCTGTGGTACAGTGACCGTAAGGTGACATGTCTGTGGTACAGTGACCGTAAGGTGACATGTGTGTGGTACAGTGACCGTAAGGTGACATGTCTGTGGTACAGTGACCGTAAGGTGACATGTCTGTGGTACAGTGACCGTAAGGTGACATGTCTGTGGTACAGTGACTGTAAGGTGACATGTCTGTGGTACAGTGACTGTAAGGTGACATGTCTGTGGTACAGTGACTGTAAGGTGACATGTCTGTGGTACAGTGACCGTAAGGTGACATGTCTGTGGTACAGTGACCGTAAGGTGACATGTCTGTGGTACAGTGACTGTAAGGTGACATGTCTGTGGTACAGTGACTGTAAGGTGACATGTCTGTGGTATAGTGACTGTAAGGTGACATGTCTGTGGTACAGTGACTGTAAGGTGACATGTCTGTGGTACAGTGACTGTAAGGTGACATGTCTGTGGTACAGTGACTGTAAGGTGACATGTCTGTGGTACAGTGACCGTAAGGTGACATGTCTGTGGTACAGTGACCGTAAGGTGACATGACTGTGGTACAGTGACTGTAAGGTGACATGTCTGTGGTACAGTGACTGTAAGGTGACATGTCTGTGGTACAGTGACTGTAAGGTGACATGACTGTGGTACAGTGACTGTAAGGTGGCATGTCTGTGGTACAGTGACTGTAAGGTGACATGTCTGTTGTATAGTGACCTTAAGGTGACATGTCTGTGGTACAGTGGCTGTAAGGTGACATGACTCTGGTACAGTGACCGTAAGGTGACATGTCTGTGGTACAGTGACCGTAAGGTGACATGTCTGTGGTACAGTGACCGTAAGGTGACATGACTGTGGTACAGTGACTGTAAGGTGACATGTCTGTGGTACAGTGACCGTAAGGTGACATGTCTGTGGTATAGTGACTGTAAGGTGACATGTCTGTGGTACAGTGACTGTAAGGTGACATGTCTGTGGTACAGTGACTGTAAGGTGACATGTCTGTGGTACAGTGACTGTAAGGTGACATGTCTGTGGTACAGTGACCGTAAGGTGACATGTCTGTGGTACAGTGACCGTAAGGTGACATGACTGTGGTACAGTGACTGTAAGGTGACATGTCTGTGGTACAGTGACCGTAAGGTGACATGTCTGTGGTATAGTGACTGTAAGGTGACATGTCTGTGGTACAGTGACTGTAAGGTGACATGTCTGTGGTACAGTGACTGTAAGGTGACATGTCTGTGGTACAGTGACTGTAAGGTGACATGTCTGTTGTATAGTGACCGCAAGGTGACATGTCTGTGGTACAGTGACTGTAAGGTGACACGTCTGTGGTACAGTGACCGTAAGGTGACATGTCTGTGGCACAGTGACCGTAAGGTGACATGTCTGTGGTACAGTGACTGTAAGGTGACACGTCTGTGATACAGTGACCGTAAGGTGACATGTCTGTGGCACAGTGACCGTAAGGTGACACGTCTGTGGTACAGTGACCGTAAGGTGACATGTCTGTGGCACAGTGACCGTAAGGTGACATGTCTTTGGTACAGTGACTGTAAGGTGACACGTCTCTGGTATAGTGACTGTAAGGTGACACGTCTCTGGTACAGTGACCGTAAGGTGACACGTTTGTGGTACAGTGTAAAAACTTTGAACCAGGTAGGATGCAGACAAGGGTGAGGCTGGAGTGGCTTCCTGTGTTTTGACAGACAGTATATAATAGTTGGGGCAAGGGCGGCAGGTCAGCACTCAGTGAGCCTGTACCCAGGCTACTCTCTCCTTCATGTTTGGGACTCCCAACTGCCAAAGCAGCACCAACCTCACTCCCCTCCACAACCACAATTTACTGACTACTGCTTCCCTCACCAGTTACAGAAGAATAAGTCGTAATGACAATGAAATAAGAAAGCATCACCTGGCCATCGGCTTTACAGGGCACTCATGTAAGTGAGCAGAATGTGAGCCCCCCCCCCTCCCCCCCCATCCCAGCAACTGTCACATGCCACTCTAAGATATCCACTCTTGATAAGTCCTTCACAGTCATTGGCTATCTTTTCCTGGTGCCTGAGGCTGACTGACACAACATAGCCGACCACTACCAGAGGAAGTCCTGTACGTTCATTGGCTATATTTTCCTGGCGCTCAGGCTGGCTGACACAGCATGGCCAACCATTAACAGAGGGTGTCCTGCACATTCATTGGCAATCTTCTCCTGGTGCCTCAGGCTGGCTGACACAACATGGCCGACCACTTACAGAGGAAGTCCTGCACAGTCATTGGCTATCTTCTCCTGGTGCCTCTAGCTGACTGACACAACATGGCCAACCACTAACAGAGGAAGTCATGCACATTCATTGGCTACATTCTTATTGTGCCTCTGGCTGACTGAGACAACATGGCCGACCACTAACAGAGGAATTCCTGCACAGTCATTGACTATCTTTTTCTGGTGCCTCAGGCTGACTGAGACAACATGGCCGACCACTAACATAGGAAGTCCTGCACATTCATTGGCTATCTTCTTCTGGTGCCTCAGGCTGACTGATGCAACATGGCCGACCACTAACAGTGGAAGTCCCCTGCACAGTCATTAGCTATGTTCTCCTGGTGCCTCAGGATGACTGACACAACATGGCCGACCACTAACATAGGAAGTCATGCACATTCATTGGCTATCTTCTCCTGGTGCCTCTGGCTGACTAACACAACATGGCTGACCACTAACAGAGGAAGTCCTGCGCAGTCATTGGTTATCTTCTCCTGGTGCCTTTGGCTGACTGACACAACATGGCGACCACTAACAGGGGAAGTCCTGCGCAGACATTGGCTATCTTCTCCTGGTGCCTCTGGCTGACTGACACAACATGGCCGACCACTAACAAAGGAAGTCCTGCATAGTCATTGGCTATCTTCTCTTGGTGCCTCTGGCTGACTGACACCACATGATCGACCACTAAAACTGTAAGTCCTACACATTAATTGGCTACCTTCTTCTTGTGCCTCTGGCTAACTGATACAACATAGCCGACCACTAACAGGGGAAGTCCTGCACATTCATTAGCTATCTTCTCCTGGTGCCTCAGGATGACTGACACAACATGGCCGACCACTAACAGAGGATGTCCTACACAGTCATTGGCTATTTTCTCCTGGTGCCTCAGGATGACTGACACAACATGGCCAACCACTAACAGAGGACGTCCTGCACAGTCATTGGCTATCTTCTCCTGGTGCCTCAGGATGACTGACACAACATGGCTTACCACTAACAGAGGATGTCCTGCACAGTCATTGGCTATCTTCTCCTGGTGCCTCAGGCTGACTGACACAATATGGCCGACCACTAACATAGGAAGTCCTGCACATTCATTGGATATCTTCTCCTGGTGCCTCAGGATGACTGACACAACATGGCCGACCACTAACAGAGAAAGTCCTGCACAGTCATTGGCTATCTTCAACCTCACTCCCCTCCACAACCACAATTTACTGACTACTGCTTCCCTCACCAGTTACAGAAGAATAAGTCGTAATGACAATAAAATAAGAAAGCATCACCTGGCCATCGGCTTTACAGGGCACTCATGTAAGTGAGCAGAATGTGAGACCCCCCCCCCATCCCAGCAACTGTCACATGCCACTCTAAGATATCCACTCTTGATAAGTCCTTCACAGTCATTGGCTGTCTTCTCCTGGTGCCTGAGGCTGACTGACACAACATAGCCGACCACTACCAGAGGAAGTCCTGTATGTTCATTGGCTATATTTTCCTGGCGCCTCAGGCTGGCTGACACAGCATGGCCAACCATTAACAGAGGGTGTCCTGCACATTCATTGGCTATCTTCTCCTGGTGCCTCAGGCTGGCTGACACAACATGGCCGACCACTTACAGAGGAAGTCCTGCACAGTCATTGGCTATCTTCTCCTGGTGCCTCTAGCTGACTGACACAACATGGCCAACCACTAACAGAGGAAGTCATGCACATTCATTGGCTACATTCTGATTGTGCCTCTGGCTGACTGAGACAACATGGCCGACCACTAACAGAGGAATTCCTGCACAGTCATTGACTATATTTTTCTGGTGCCTCAGGCTGACTGAGACAACATGGCCGACCCCTAACATAGGAAGTCATGCACATTCATTGGCTATCTTCTTCTGGTGCCTCAGGCTGACTGATGCAACATGGCCGACCACTAACAGTGGAAGTCCCCTGCACAGTCATTAGCTATGTTCTCCTGGTGCCTCAGGATGACTGACACAACATGGCCGACCACTAACAGAGAAAGTCCTGCACAGTCATTGGCTATCTTCTCCTGGTGCCTCTGGCTGACTGACACAACATGGCCGACCATTAACATAGGAAGTCATGCACATTCATTGGCTATCTTCTCCTGGTGCCTCTGGCTGACTGACACAACATGGCTGACAACTAACAGAGGAAGTCCTGCGCAGTCATTGGCTATCTTCTCCTGGTGCCTTTGGCTGACTGACACAACATGGCGACCACTAACAGGGGAACTCCTGCGCAGTCATTGGCTGTCTTCTCCTGGTGCCTCTGGCTGACTGACACAACATGGCCGACCACTAACAAAGGAAGTCCTGCATAGTCATTGGCTATCTTCTCTTGGTGCCTCTGGCTGACTGACACCACATGATCAACCACTAAAACTGTAAGTCCTACACATTAATTGGCTACCTTCTTCTTGTGCCTCTGGCTAACTGATACAACATGGCCGACCACTAACAGGGGAAGTCCTGCACATTCATTAGCTATCTTCTCCTGGTGCCTCAGGATGACTGACACAACATGGCCGACCACTAACAGAGGATGTCCTACACAGTCATTGGCTATTTTCTCCTGGTGCCTCAGGATGACTGACACAACATGGCCAACCACTAACAGAGGACGTCCTGCACAGTCATTGGCTATCTTCTCCTGGTGCCTCAGGATGACTGACACAATATGGCCGACCACTAACATAGGAAGTCCTGCACATTCATTGGATATCTTCTCCTGGTGCCTCAGGATGACTGACACAACATGGCCGACCACTGAAAGAGTAAGTCCTACACATTCATTGGCTACCTTCTTCTGGTGCCTCAGGATAACTGACACAACATGGCCGACCACTAACAGAGGAAGTCCTGCACAGTCATTGGCTATCTTCTCCTGGTGCCTGTGGCTGACTGAAAGCACATGGCCGACCACTGAAAGAGTAAGTCCTACACATTTATTGGCTACCTTCTTCTTGTGCCTCGGCTGACAGACACAACATGGCCGACCACTAACAGAGGAAGTCCTGCACATTCATTGGCTATCTTCATCTGGTGCCTTTGGCTGACTGATTGCCATAATAACCCTGGGTTAAAGTAGCTGTTGGAGAAGCTAGAGATACCTACCTATCCAGTAACATTTAGGAATAGAGAAACGTTGCATTATAAAAGCACATATACAGCCGTCCGTACATATGGTAATTGCGGGGGTGCTGGTGACAGGAGGTGCCCTGCAGACATATGTGAGAACACTGCATCCCAGAGGATGCAGCCCTTAGGCTATGATATCCTAACTCCATCTATAGATGGAGCTAAGTACATCCAATGGCATAGTAGCACCAATGGGAATACTGGGCTATGGGTGATAACGATGCATTTGTTTATATAATCATTATGAAGATATATAAAAATATTGGTCACAAAAAGCATAATTGGAACAGACAGGGATAAGGAGGACAGAGGTCCACTCTGCAGGAGAGCGTATCTGACCAGTACAATGGGCCTAATTCTTTCATTCATTGACAGGTAGAGACGTTCGTGGGGTGGGTGGGGACAACGACGCAGGTAAAACGAAGGGCGGGTCAACTCCAGTTTTGGGGGTGGCTGTGCAGGCAGGGGGGCATCTCTAATTCAGCGATAGCAATTGAATTTCAGTCACATCGCTGGCGAGCATTTCTGTGCTGGAGGTCTTGCCCTGTACGGGCCGTCCTCAGCATGCCATCCAAGCAGTTGCAGTTGTGCTAAATTAGCAAATTTGCAACTGATGCTGAATTAGGCCCATGGTTCAGATCACCTCAGACGTCTGCAGTGTCCCGGGAGCCTGATGCTGAATTAGGCCCATGGTTCAGATCACCTCAGACGTCTGCAGTGTACCGGGAGCCTGATGCTGAATTAGGCTCATGGTTCAGATCACCTCAGACGTCTGCAGTGTCCCGGGAGCCTGATGCTGAATTAGGCCCAGAGTTCAGATCACCTCAGACGTCTGTAGTGTCCCGGGAGCCTGATGCTGAATTAGGCTCATGGTTCAGATCACCTCAGACGTCTGCAGTGTCCCGGGAGCTCTGATGCTGAATTAGGCCCATGGTTCAGATCACCTCAGACGTCTGCAGTGTCCCGGGAGCCTGATGCTGAATTAGGCCCATGGTTCAGATCACCTCAGACGTCTGCAGTGTCCCGGGAGCCTGATGCTGAATTAGGCCCATGGTTCAGATCACCTCAGACGTCTGCAGTGTCCCGGGAGCCTGATGCTGAATTAGGCCCATGGTTCAGATCACCTCAGACGTCTGCAGTGTACCGGGAGCCTGATGCTGAATTAGGCCCATGGTTCAGATCACCTCAGACGTCTGCAGTGTCCCTGGAGATCTGATGCTGAATTAGGCCCATGGTTCAGATCACCTCAGACGTCTGCAGTGTACCGGGAGCTCTGATGCTGAATTAGGCTCATGGTTCAGATCACCTCAGACGTCTGCAGTGTCCCTGGAGATCTGATGCTGAATTAGGCCCATGGTTCAGATCACCTCAGACGTCTGCAGTGTCCCGGGAGCTCTGATGCTGAATTAGGCCCATGGTTCAGATCACCTCAGACGTCTGCAGTGTCCCGGGAGCCTGACGCTGAATTAGGCCCTTGGTTCAGATCACCTCAGACGTCTGCAGTGTCCCGGAGCCTGACGCTGAATTAGGCCCATGGTTCAGATCACCTCAGACGTCTGCAGTGTACCGGGAGCCTGATGCTGAATTAGGCGCATGGTTCAGATCACCTCAGACGTCTGCAGTGTACCGGGAGCCTGATGCTGAATTAGGCCCATGGTTCAGATCACCTCAGACGTCTGCAGTGTCCCGGGAGCCTGATGCTGAATTAGGCTCATGGTTCAGATCACCTCAGACGTCTGCAGTGTACCGGGAGCCTGATGCTGAATTAGGCCCATGGTTCAGATCACCTCAGACGTCTGCAGTGTACCGGGAGCCTGATGCTGAATTAGGCCCATGGTTCAGATCACCTCAGACGTCTGCAGTGTCCCGGGAGCCTGATGCTGAATTAGGCTCATGGTTCAGATCACCTCAGACGTCTGCAGTGTACCGGGAGCCTGATGCTGAATTAGGCCCATGGTTCAGATCACCTCAGACGTCTGCAGTGTACCGGGAGCCTGATGCTGAATTAGGCCCATGGTTCAGATCACCTCAGACGTCTGCAGTGTCCCGGGAGCCTGATGCTGAATTAGGCTCATGGTTCAGATCATCTCAGACGTCTGCAGTGTCCCTGGAGATCTGATGCTGAATTAGGCCCATGGTTCAGATCACCTCAGACGTCTGCAGTGTCCCGGGAGCCTGATGCTGAATTAGGCCCATGGTTCAGATCACCTCAGACGTCTGCAGTGTCCCGGGAGCCTGACGCTGAATTAGGCCCTTGGTTCAGATCACCTCAGACGTCTGCAGTGTCCCGGGAGCCTGATGTTGAATTAGGCCCATGGTTCAGATCACCTCAGACGTCTGCAGTGTACCGGGAGCCTGATGCTGAATTAGGCCCATGGTTCAGATCACCTCAGACGTCTGCAGTGTACCGGGAGCCTGATGCTGAATTAGGCCCATGGTTCAGATCACCTCAGACGTCTGCAGTGTCTCGGGAGCTGTGGTGCGTGTTAGCCTGACTGCTTTATTTTGGGACACAAAGACTCAGCAATGCTGCAGATGGGGCAGGAGGAGGGAACCCGGGTCCTATAACCAGACAGTACAGCAATGGTTCCTGCACGTTACACAGAGACAGAAGGTGACGGCAGATAAGAGGCACTCGGCACATCTAGTCTGCCCCTTTCCCTATCTGTAATGATATCTTCTTTATGCCTATCCCAGGGGTGTATAAATTACTCAACTGTCTCTGATGGGAGGCTATTCCACTTATCCACTACCCTTTCTGTGAAGTTATTTTTCCTCACAACACCCATGAACCTCCCCCCTTCCAGTCTCAGTCCTCGTGGTCTATTACTTCTCTCCCTGTGAGGAATGTCTCCTCCTGTACCGTGGTGATACCCCTGATATATGTGACAGTCTCTATCATGTCCTCGTGTCCTATTACTTCTCTCCCTGTGAGGAATGTCTCCTCCTGTACCGTGGTGATACCCCTGATATATGTGACAGTCTCTCTCATGTCCTCCTGTCCTATTACTTCTCTCCCTGTGAGGAATGTCTCCCCCTGTACCGTGGTGATACCCCTGATATATGTGACAGTCTCTCTCATGTCCTCGTGTCCTATTACTTCTCTCCCTGTGAGGAATGTCTCCCCCTGTACCGTGGTGAGACCCCTGATATATGTGACAGTCTCTATCATGTCCTCGTGTCCTAATACTTCTCTCCCTGTGAGGAATGTCTCCTCCTGTACCGTGGTGATACCCCTGATATATGTGACAGTCTCTATCATGTCCTCGTGTGCTATTACTTCTCTCCCTGTGAGGAATGTCTCCCCCTGTACCGTGGTGATACCCCTGATATATGTGACAGTCTCTCTCATGTCCTCGTGTCCTATTACTTCTCTCCCTGTGAGGAATGTCTCCTCCTGTACCGTGGTGATACCCCTGATATATGTGACAGTCTCTCTCATGTCCTCGTGTCCTAATACTTCTCTCCCTGTGAGGAATGTCTCCCCCTGTACCGTGGTGATACCCCTGATATATGTGACAGTCTCTATCATGTCCTCGTGTCCTATTACTTCTCTCCCTGTGAGGAATGTCTCCTCCTGTACCGTGGTGATACCCCTTATATATGTGACAGTCTCTCTCATGTCCTCGTGTCCTAATACTTCTCTCCCTGTGAGGAATGTCGCCTCCTGTACCGTGGTGATACTCCTGATATATGTGACAGTCTCTCTCATGTCCTCGTGTCCTATTACTTCTCTCCCTGTGAGGAATGTCTCCTCCTGTACCGTGGTGATACCCCTGATATATGTGAGTCTCAATCATGTCCTCGTGTCCTATTACTTCTCTCCCTGTGAGGAATGTCTCCCCCTGTACCGTGGTGATACCCCTGATATATGTGACAGTCTCTCTCATGTCCTCGTGTCCTATTACTTCTCTCCCTGTGAGGAATGTCTCCTCCTGTACCGTGGTGATACCCCTGATATATGTGAGTCTCAATCATGTCCTCGTGTCCTATTACTTCTCTCCCTGTGAGGAATGTCTCCCCCTGTACCGTGGTGATACCCCTGATATATGTGACAGTCTCTATCATGTCCTCGTGTCCTAATACTTCTCTCCCTGTGAGGAATGTCTCCTCCTGTACCGTGGTGATACCCCTGATATATGTGACAGTCTCTATCATGTCCTCGTGTCCTAATACTTCTCTCCCTGTGAGGAATGTCTCCTCCTGTACCGTGGTGATACCCCTGATATATGTGAGTCTCAATCATGTCCTCGTGTCCTATTACTTCTCTCCCTGTGAGGAATGTCTCCCCCTGTACCGTGGTGATACCCCTGATATATGTGACAGTCTCTATCATGTCCTAATACTTCTCTCCCTGTGAGGAATGTCTCTCCCTGTACCGTGGTGATACCCCTGATATATGTGACAGTCTCTATCATGTCCTCGTGTCCTATTACTTCTCTCCCTGTGAGGAATGTCTCCCCCCTGTACCGTGGTGATACCCCTGATATTTGTGACAGTCTCTCTCATGTCCTCGTGGTCTAATACTTCTCTCCCTGTGAGGAATGTCTCCCCCCTGTACCGTGGTGATACCCCTGCTATATGTGACAGTCTCTATCATGTCCTCGTGTCCTATTACTTCTCTCCCTGTGAGGAATGTCTCCTCCTGTATCGTGGTGATACCCCTGATATATGTGACAGTCTCTCTCATGTCCTCGTGTCCTAATACTTCTCTCCCTGTGAGGAATGTCTCCCCCTGTACCGTGGTGATACCCCTGATATATGTGACAGTCTCTATCATGTCCTCGTGTCCTATTACTTCTCTCCCTGTGAGGAATGTCTCCTCCTGTACCGTGGTGATACCCCTGATATATGTGACAGTCTCTCTCATGTCCTCGAGGTCCAATACTTCTCTCCCTGTGAGGAATGTCTCCCCCTGTACCGTGGTGATACCCCTGATATATGTGACAGTCTCTATCATGTCCTCGTGTCCTATTACTTCTCTCCCTGTGAGGAATGTCTCCTCCTGTACCGTGGTGATACTCCTGATATATGTGACAGTCTCTCTCATGTCCTCGTGGTCTATTACTTCTCTCCCTGTGAGGAATGTCTCCCCCTGTACCGTCACCGTGGTGATACCCCTGATATATGTGACAGTCTCTATCATGTCCTCGTGTCCTATTACTTCTCTCCCTGTGAGGAATGTCTCCTCCTGTACCGTGGTGATACCCCTGATATATGTGACAGTCTCTCTCATGTCCTCGTGTCCTATTACTTCACTCCCTGTGAGGAATGTCTCCCCCTGTACCGTGGTGATACCCCTGATATATGTGACAGTCTCTATCATGTCCTCGTGTCCTATTACTTCTCTCCCTGTGAGGAATGTCTCCTCCTGTACCGTGGTGATACCCCTGATATATGTGACAGTCTCTCTCATGTCCTCGTGGTCTAATACTTCTCTCCCTGTGAGGAATGTCTCCCCCTTGTACCGTGGTGATACCCCTGATATATGTGACAGTCTCTCTCATGTCCTCGTGTCCTATTACTTCTCTCCCTGTGAGGAATGTCTCCCCCTGTACCGTGGTGATACCCCTGATATATGTGACAGTCTCTCTCATGTCCTCGTGGTCTAATACTTCTCTCCCTGTGAGGAATGTCTCCTCCTGTACCGTGGTGATACCCCTGATATATGTGACAGTCTCTCTCATGTCCTCGTGTCCTATTACTTCTCTCCCTGTGAGGAATGTCTCCCCCTGTACTGTGGTGATACCGCTGATATATGTGACAGTCTCTATCATGTCCTCGTGTCCTATTACTTCTCTCCCTGTGAGGAATGTCTCCCCCTGTACCGTGGTGATACCCCTGATATATGTGACAGTCTCTATCATGTCCTCGTGTCCTATTACTTCTCTCCCTGTGAGGAATGTCTCCCCTTGTACCGTGGTGAGACCCCTGATATATGTGACAGTCTCTCTCATGTCCTCGTGTCCTATTACTTCTCTCCCTGTGAGGAATGTCTCCTCCTGTACCGTGGTGATACCACTGATATATGTGACAGTCTCTCTCATGTCCTCGTGTGCTATTACTTCTCTCCCTGTGAGGAATGTCTCCCCCTGTACCGTGGTGATACCCCTGATATATGTGAGAGTCTCTCTCATGTCCTCATGTCCTATTACTTCTATCCCTGTGAGGAATGTCTCCCCCTGTACCGTGGTGATACCCCTGATATATGTGACAGTCTCTATCATGTCCTCATGTCCTATTACTTCTATCCCTGTGAGGAATGTCTCCTCCTGTACCATGGTGATACCCCTGATATATGTGACAGTCTCTCTCATGTCCTCATGGTCTTTTACTTCTCTCCCTGTGAGGAATGTCTTCCCCCTGTACCGTGGTGATACCCTGATATATGTGACAGTCTCTATCATGTCCTCGTGTCCTATTACTTCTCTCCCTGTGATGAATGTCTCCTCCTGTACCGTGGTGATACCCCTGATATATGTGACAGTCTCTATCAGGTCCTCGTGTTCTAATACTTCTCTCCCTGTGAGGAATGTCTCCTCCTGTACCGTGGTGATACCCCTGATATATGTGAAAGTCTCTATCATGTCCTCGTGTCCTATTACTTCTCTCCCTGTGAGGAATGTCTCCTCCTGTACTGTGGTGATACCCCTGATATATGTGACAGTCTCTATCATGTCCTAATACTTCTCTCCCTGTGAGGAATGTCTCCCCCTGTACCGTGGTGATACCCCTGATATATGTGACAGTCTCTCTCATGTCCTCATGTCCTATTACTTCTCTCCCTGTGAGGAATGTCTCCCCCCTGTACCGTGGTGATACCCCTGATATATGTGACAGTCTCTCTCATGTCCTCGTGTCCTATTACTTCTCTCCCTGTGAGGAATGTCTCCTCCTGTACCGTGGTGATACCCCTGATATATGTGACAGTCTCTTATCATGTCCTCGTGTCCTAATACTTCTCTCCCTGTGAGGAATGTCTCCCCCTGTACCGTGGTGATACCCCTGATATATGTGACAGTCTCTTATCATGTCCTCGTGTCCTATTACTTCTCTCCCTGTGAGGAATGTCTCCTCCTGTACCGTGGTGATACCCCTGATATATGTGACAGTCTCTTATCATGTCCTCGTGTCCTATTACTTCTCTCCCTGTGAGGAATGTCTCCTCCTGTACTGTGGTGATACCCCTGATATATGTGACAGTCTCTATCATGTCCTCGTGGTCTAATACTTCTCTCTCTGAGGAATGTCTCCTCCTGTACCGTGGTGATACCCCTGATATATGTGACAGTATCTCTCATGTCCTCGTGTCCTATTACTTCTCTCCCTGTGAGGAATGTCTCCTCCTGTACCGTGGTGATACCCCTGATATATGTGACAGTCTCTATCATGTCCTCGTGTCCTATTACTTCTCTCCCTGTGAGGAATGTCTCCCCCTGTACCGTGGTGATACCCCTGATATATGTGACAGTCTATATCATGTCCTCGTGTCCTATTACTTGTCTCCCTGTGAGGAATGTCTCCTCCTGTACCGTGGTGATACCCCTGATATATGTGACAGTCTCTATCATGTCCTCGTGTCCTATTACTTCTCTCCCTGTGAGGAATGTCTCCTCCTGTACTGTGGTGATACCCCTGATATATGTGACAGTCTCTATCATGTCCTCGTGTCCTATTACTTCTCTCCCTGTGAGGAATGTCTCCTCCTGTACCGTGGTGATACCCCTGATATATGTGACAGTCTCTTATCATGTCCTCGTGTCCTATTACTTCTCTCCCTGTGAGGAATGTCTCCTCCTGTACTGTGGTGATACCCCTGATATATGTGACAGTCTCTATCATGTCCTCGTGGTCTAATACTTCTCTCTCTGAGGAATGTCTCCTCCTGTACCGTGGTGATACCCCTGATATATGTGACAGTATCTCTCATGTCCTCGTGTCCTATTACTTCTCTCCCTGTGAGGAATGTCTCCTCCTGTACCGTGGTGATACCCCTGATATATGTGACAGTCTCTATCATGTCCTCGTGTCCTATTACTTCTCTCCCTGTGAGGAATGTCTCCCCCTGTACCGTGGTGATACCCCTGATATATGTGACAGTCTATATCATGTCCTCGTGTCCTATTACTTGTCTCCCTGTGAGGAATGTCTCCTCCTGTACCGTGGTGATACCCCTGATATATGTGACAGTCTCTTATCATGTCCTCGTGTCCTATTACTTCTCTCCCTGTGAGGAATGTCTCCTCCTGTACTGTGGTGATACCCCTGATATATGTGACAGTCTCTATCATGTCCTCGTGGTCTAATACTTCTCTCTCTGAGGAATGTCTCCTCCTGTACCGTGGTGATACCCCTGATATATGTGACAGTATCTCTCATGTCCTCGTGTCCTATTACTTCTCTCCCTGTGAGGAATGTCTCCTCCTGTACCGTGGTGATACCCCTGATATATGTGACAGTCTCTCTCATGTCCTCCTGGTCCAATACTTCTCTCCCTGTGAGGAATGTCTCCCCCTGTACCGTGGTGATACCCCTGATATATGTGACAGTCTCTCTCATGTCCTCGTGTCCTATTACTTCTCTCCCTGTGAGGAACGTCTCCCCCTGTACCGTGGTGATACCCCTGATATATGTGACAGTCTCTATCATGTCCTCGTGTCCTATTACTTCTCTCCCTGTGAGGAATGTCTCCCCCTGTACCGTGGTGATACCCCTGATATATGTGACAGTCTCTCTCATGTCCTCGTGTCCTATTACTTCTCTCCCTGTGAGGAACGTCTCCCCCTGTACCGTGGTGATACCCCTGATATATGTGACAGCCTCTATCATGTCCTCGTGGTCTAATACTTCTCTCCCTGTGAGGAATGTCTCCTCCTGTACCGTGGTGATACCCCTGATATATGTGACAGTCTCTCTCATGTCCTCGTGGTCTATTACTTCTCTCCCTGTGAGGAATGTCTCCCTCTGTACCGTGGTGATACCCCTGATATATGTGACAGCCTCTCTCATGTCCTCGTGGTCTATTACTTCTCTCCCTGTGAGGAATGTCTCCTCCTGTACCGTGGTGATATCCCTGATATATATGACAGTCTCTATCATGTCCTCGTGTCCTAATACTTCTCTCCCTGTGAGGAATGTCTCCTCCTGTACCGTGGTGATACCCCTGATATATGTGACATTCTCTATCATGTCCTCGTGTCCTATTACTTCTCTCCCTGTGAGGAATGTCTCCTCCTGTACCGTGGTGATACCCCTGATATATGTGACAGTCTCTCTCATGTCCTCGTGTCCTAATACTTCTCTCCCTGTGAGGAATGTCTCCTCCTGTACCGTGGTGATACCCCTGATATATGTGACAGTCTCTCTCATGTCCTCGTGTCCTAATACTTCTCTCCCTGTGAGGAATGTCTCCCCCCTGTACCGTGGTGATACCCCTGATATATGTGACATTCTCTATCATGTCCTCGTGGTCTAATACTTCTCTCCCTGTGAGGAATGTCTCCTCCTGTACCGTGGTGATACCCCTGATATATGTGACATTCTCTATCATGTCCTCGTGGTCTAATACTTCTCTCCCTGTGAGGAATGTCTCCTCCTGTACCGTGGTGATACCCCTGATATATGTGACAGTCTCTATCATGTCCTTGTGGTCTAATACTTCTCTCCCTGTGAGGAATGTCTCCTCCTGTACCGTGGTGATACCCCTGATATATGTGACAGTCTCTATCATGTCCTTGTGGTCTAATACTTCTCTCCCTGTGAGGAATGTCTCCTCCTGTACCGTGGTGATACCCCTGATATATGTGACAGTCTCTATCATGTCCTTGTGGTCTAATACTTCTCTCCCTGTGAGGAATGTCTCCTCCTGTACCGTGGTGATACCCCTGATATATGTGACATTCTCTATCATGTCCTCGTGTCCTAATACTTCTCTCCCTGAGAGGAATGTCTCCTCCTGTACCGTGGTGATACCCCTGATATATGTGACAGTCTCTATCATGTCCTCGTGTACTAATACTTCTCTCCCTGTGAGGAATGTCTCCTCCTGTACCGTGGTGATACCCCTGATATATGTGACAGTCTCTCTCATGTCCTCGTGTCCTGTTACTTCTCTCCCTGTGAGGAATGTCTCCTCCTGTACCGTGGTGATACCCCTGATATATGTGACAGTCTCTATCATGTCCTCGTGTCCTATTAGTAATGCCACTGTATAGGTCATTAGTACGGCCTCATCTAGAATACTGTATTCAGTTCTGGAGGCCATATCTTCAAAAGGATATTAATACATTAGAAACTGTACAAAGGAGGGCAACTAAAATGGTGCATGGCCTACATCACAAAACATACCCAGAAAGACTAAGAAATCTCAATATGTATAGTTTGGAGCAGAGAAGGGAAAGGGGGGACATGATAGAAACTTTCAAATATATCAAGGGTTTTAACAAAGTCCAGGAGGGAAACATTCTCCAAATGAAGAGAAGCAATAGGACACGAGGACATGCACTGAGACTGGAGGGGGGGAGGTTCAGGGGAAATTTGCGGAAAAATTATTTCACAGAAAGGGTAGTGGACAAGTGGAATAGCCTCCCATCAGAGGTGGTAGAGGCTAAGACAGTAGAGCAATTTAAACATGCATGGGATAGACATAAGGATATCCTTACAAAGAAATAAGGATCAAATAAGGTTAGTGATAAAAAATAATATATAAAAAAAAAAAAAATAAGGGGCAGACTAGATGGGCCAAGTGGTTCTTATCTGCCGACAAATTCTATGTTTCTATGTTTATTACTTCTCTCCCTGTGAGGAATGTCTCCCCCTGTACCCTGGTGATACCCCTGATATATGTGACAGTCTCTCTCATGTCCTCGTGTCCTATTACTTCTCTCCCTGTGAGGAATGTCTCCCCCTGTACCGTGGTGATACCCCTGATATATGTGACAGTCTCTCTCATGTCCTCGTGTCCTATTACTTCTCTCCCTGTGAGGAATGTCTCCTCCTGTACCGTGGTGATACCCCTGATATATGTGACAGTCTCTATCATGTCCTCGTGTCCTATTACTTCTCTCCCTCTGAGGAATGTCTCCCCCTGTACCGTGGTGATACCCCTGATATATGTGACAGTCTCTATCATGTCCTCGTGTCCTATCACTTCTCTCCCTGTGAGGAATGTCTCCTCCTGTACCGTGGTGATACCCCTGATATATGTGACAGTCTCTATCATGTCCTCATGTCCTAATACTTCTCTCCCTGTGAGGAATGTCTCCCCCTGTACCGTGGTGATACCCCTGATATATGTGACAGTCTCTCTCATGTCCTCGTGGTCTAATACTTCTCTCCCTGTGAGGAATGTCTCCTCCTGTACCGTGGTGATACCCCTGATACATGTGACAGTCTCTCTCATGTCCTCGTGGTCTAATACTTCTCTCCCTGTGAGGAATGTCTCCCCCTGTACCGTGGTGATACCCCTGATATATGTGACAGTCTCTCTCATGTCCTCGTGGTCTAATACTTCTCTCCCTGTGAGGAATGTCTCCCCCTGTACCGTGGTGATACCCCTGATATATGTGACAGTCTCTATCATGTCCGCGTGGTCTAATACTTCTCTCCCTGTGAGGAATGTCTCCTCCTGTACCGTGGTGATACCCCTGATATATGTGACAGTCTCTCTCATGTCCTCGTGTCCTATTACTTCTCTCCCTGTGAGGAATGTCTCCTCCTGTACCTGGGTAATACCCCTGATATATGTGACAGTCTCTATCATGTCCCCGTGTTCTATTACTTCTCTCCCTGTGAGGAATATCTCCTCCTGTACCGTGGTGATACCCCTGATATATGTGACAGTCTCTCATGTCCTCATGTCCTAATACTTCTCTCCCTGTGAGGATTGTCTCCTCCTGTACCGTGGTGATACCCCTGATATATGTGACAGTCTCTCTCATGACCTCGTGTCTTATTACTTCTCTCCCTGTGAGGAATGTCTCCTCCTGTACCGTGGTGATACCCCTGATATATGTGACAGTCTCTATCATGTCCTCGTGTCCTATTACTTCTCTCCCTGTGAGGAATGTCTCCTCCTGTACCGTGGTGATACCCCTGATATATGTGACAGTCTCTATCATGTCCTAGTGGTCTATTACTTCTCTCTCTGTGAGGAATGTCTCCCCCTGTACCGTGGTGACACCCCTGATATATGTGACAGTCCCTATCATGTCCTCGTGTCCTATTACTTCTCTCCCTGTGAGGAATGTCTCCTCCTGTACCGTGGTGATACCCCTGATATATGTGACAGTCTCTATCATGTCCTCGTGGTCTAATACTTCTCTCCCTGTGAGGAATGTCTCCTCCTGTACCGTGGTGACACCCCTGATATATGTGACAGTCTCTCTCATGTCCTCGTGGTCTATTACTTCTCTCCCTGTGAGGAATGTCTCCCCCTGTACCGTGGTGATACCCCTGATATATGTGACAGTCTCTATCATGTCCTCGTGTCCTATTACTTCTCTCTCTGTGAGGAATGTCTCCCCCTGTACCGTGGTGATACCCCTGATATATGTGACAGTCTCTCTCATGTCCTCGTGGTCTAATACTTCTCTCCCTGTGAGGAATGTCTCCTGCTGTACCGTGGTGATACCCCTGATATATGTGACAGTCTCTCTCATGTCCTCGTGGTCTATTACTTCTCTCCCTGTGAGGAATGTCTCCTCCTGTACCGTGGTGATACCCCTGATATATGTGACAGTCTCTATCATGTCCTCGTGTACTAATACTTCTCTCCCTGTGAGGAATGTCTCCTCCTGTACCGTGGTGATACCCCTGATATATGTGACAGTCTCTTATCATGTCCTCGTGTCCTATTACTTCTCTCCCTGTGAGGAATGTCTCCTCCTGAACCGTGGTGATACCCCTGATATATGTGACAGTCTCTCTCATGTCCTCATGTCCTATTACTTCTCTCCCTGTGAGGAATGTCTCCTCCTGTACCGTGGTGATACCCCTGATATATGTGACAGTCTCTTATCATGTCCTCGTGTCCTAATACTTCTCTCCCTGTGAGGAATGTCTCCTCCTGTACTGTGGTGATACCCCTGATATATGTGACAGTCTCTATCATGTCCTCGTGTCCTCTTACTTCTCTCCCTGTGATGAATGTCTCCTCCTGTACCGTGGTGATATCCCTGATATATGTGACAGTCTCTATCATGTCCTCGTGTCCTATTACTTCTCTCCCTGTGAGGAATGTCTCTCCCTGTACCGTGGTGATACCCCTGATATATGTGACAGTCTCTATCATGTCCTCGTGTCCTAATACTTCTCTCCCTGTGAGGAATGTCTCCTCCTGTACCGTGGTGATACCCCTGATATATGTGACAGTCTCTATCATGTCCTCGTGTCCTATTACTTCTCTCCCTGTGAGGAATGTCTCCTCCTGTACCGTGGTGATATCCCTGATATATGTGACAGTCTCTATCATGTCCTCGTGTCCTATTACTTCTCTCCCTGTGAGGAATGTCTCCTCCTGTACCGTGGTGATACCCCTGATATATGTGACAGTCTCTTATCATGTCCTCGTGTCCTATTACTTCTCTCCCTGTGAGGAATGTCTCCTCCTGTACCGTGGTGATACCCCTGATATATGTGACAGTCTCTCTCATGTCCTCATGTCCTATTACTTCTCTCCCTGTGAGGAATGTCTCCTCCTGTACCGTGGTGATACCCCTGATATATGTGACAGTCTCTATCATGTCCTCGTGTCCTATTACTTCTCTCCCTGTGAGGAATGTCTCCTCCTGTACCTTGGTGATACCCCTGATATATGTGACAGTCTCTATCATGTCCTCGTGGCCTATTACTTCTCTCCCTGTGAGGAATGTCTCCTCCTGTACTGTGGTGATACCCCTGATATATGTGACAGTCTCTATCATGTCCTCGTGTCCTATTACTTCTCTCCCTGTGAGGAATGTCTCCTCCTGTACCGTGGTGATACCCCTGATATATGTGACAGTCTCTATCATGTCCTCGTGTCCTATTACTTCTTTCCCTGTGAGGAATGTCTCCCCCTGTACCGTGGTGATACCCCTGATATATGTGACAGTCTCTCTCATGTCCTCGTGGTCTAATACTTCTCTCCCTGTGAGGAATGTCTCCTCCTGTACCGTGGTGATACCCCTGATATATGTGACAGTCTCTTATCATGTCCTCGTGTCCTATTACTTTTCTCCCTGTGAGGAATGTCTCCTCCTGTACCGTGGTGATACCCCTGATATATGTGACAGTCTCTCTCATGTCCTCATGTCCTATTACTTCTCTCCCTGTGAGGAATGTCTCCTCCTGTACCGTGGTGATACCCCTGATATATGTGACAGTCTCTTATCATGTCCTCGTGTCCTAATACTTCTCTCCCTGTGAGGAATGTCTCCTCCTGTACTGTGGTGATACCCCTGATATATGTGACAGTCTCTATCATGTCCTCGTGTCCTCTTACTTCTCTCCCTGTGATGAATGTCTCCCCCTGTACCGTGGTGATACCCCTGATATATGTGACAGTCTCTATCATGTCCTCGTGTCCTATTACTTCTCTCCCTGTGAGGAATGTCTCTCCCTGTACCGTGGTGATACCCCTGATATATGTGACAGTCTCTATCATGTCCTCGTGTCCTAATACTTCTCTCCCTGTGAGGAATGTCTCCTCCTGTACCGTGGTGATACCCCTGATATATGTGACAGTCTCTCTCATGTCCTCGTGTCCTATTACTTCTCTCCCTGTGAGGAATGTCTCTCCCTGTACCGTGGTGATACCCCTGATATATGTGACAGTCTCTCTCATGTCCTCGTGTCCTAATACTTCTCTCCCTGTGAGGAATGTCTCCTCCTGTACCGTGGTGATACCCCTGATATATGTGACAGTCTCTATCATGTCCTCGTGTCCTATTACTTCTCTCCCTGTGAGGAATGTCTCCTCCTGTACCGTGGTGATATCCCTGATATATGTGACAGTCTCTATCATGTCCTCGTGTCCTATTACTTCTCTCCCTGTGAGGAATGTCTCCTCCTGTACCGTGGTGATACCCCTGATATATGTGACAGTCTCTTATCATGTCCTCGTGTCCTATTACTTCTCTCCCTGTGAGGAATGTCTCCTCCTGTACCGTGGTGATACCCCTGATATATGTGACAGTCTCTCTCATGTCCTCATGTCCTATTACTTCTCTCCCTGTGAGGAATGTCTCCTCCTGTACCGTGGTGATACCCCTGATATATGTGACAGTCTCTATCATGTCCTCGTGTCCTATTACTTCTTTCCCTGTGAGGAATGTCTCCCCCTGTACCGTGGTGATACCCCTGATATATGTGACAGTCTCTCTCATGTCCTCGTGGTCTAATACTTCTCTCCCTGTGAGGAATGTCTCCTCCTGTACCGTGGTGATACCCCTGATATATGTGACAGTCTCTCTCATGTCCTCGTGTCCTATTACTTCTCTCCCTGTGAGGAATGTCTCCTCCTGTACCGTGGTGATACCCCTGATATATGTGACAGTCTCTCTCATGTCCTCATGTCCTATTACTTCTCTCCCTGTGAGGAATGTCTCCTCCTGTACCGTGGTGATACCCCTGATATATGTGACAGTCTCTCTCATGTCCTCGTGTCCTATTACTTCTCTCCCTGTGAGGAATGTCTCCCCCTGTACCTAGGTAATACCTGATATATGTGACAGTCTCTCTCATGTTCCCCCTCTACCTTCTCTGCTCCACACTATACTACCTATACAGGGGCAGATTAACAGAGGAGTGGCCTATGTGCACACTCCCTCCTCTCTGCGGCAGCGTAGCCTTGGCGTTAGGTCACAGTCTACTGTGCATGCGCTGGTCTACGGAAACATGGTGCCCGTCATGTTCCAGTGACTTAAAGCCTACTGCGCATGCACGGCAGCCGGCGGCCACTGTCCCAGAGATTTTCTTGCACTGACTTAGGACTCCGGGAAGGTATTTACACAAAGGTGCAGTGTGGGCGGTGAGGGCCCCCTGGTGCACACACTGCACCCATTATAGAAATGTACTAATGTACTAAACCAGGAGGACTCACGCCTCACATCCGTCACATCAGACCGGCACACAGGCCACTACGGCAAATACTAGTACGTCTGAAGATGGCGCTATTCTATCAGAGGCCAACATACCCACCAACATTTTACACAGAAAAATCGCTACAAATTAGGGAAATGGGCGTGGCCACAGGTAAAGGGGCCGTGGCTACGCCTCCTTTCCTATACTTTTAATGGAAATTTGGAGAGTCAAAAATCGGTACAAACCATAAAAAACGGTCCTGTGCCTGCTAATAAGGTCCAGCTGGGGGGTATTAGGCAATGGCCCTCATTCAGAGTTGTTCGCTCGCTAGCTGCTTTTAGCAGCTTTGCACACGCTAAGCCGCCGCCTACTGGGAGTAAATCTTAGCTTTGCAGAATTGCGAACGAAAGATTTGCAAAATAGCGAATAGAATAGCGATCAGAAATTTCTTTGCAGTTTCCGAGTAGCTCGATAATTACTCTGCCACTGCGATCAGTTCAGTCAGTTTCGTTCCTGGTTTGACGTCACAAACACACCCAGCGTTCGCCCAGACACTCCTCCGTTTCTCCAGCTACTCCCGCGTTTTTCCCAGAAACGGCAGCATTTTTTCACAAACTCCCATAAAACGGCCAGTTTCCGCCCAGAAACACCCACTTCCTGTCAATCACACTCCGATCACCAGAACGAAGAAATTTCTTTGTTACGCCGTGAGTAAAATACCAAACTTCTTAGCAAATTTACTTGGCGCAGACGCGGTGCGAACATGCGAAGAAAAATAACGAGCGAACAATTCGGGATGAGGGCCAATATCCGCAGTGTTGTGTATTCCACAGCTTTGTAACTCAGACTCCACAGCCCCATAGAAATCTGCAGGGGGTGTGGTATGGAAGGTAGACAGTAACTAGGTCGACAAGGTCTCTAGGTCGACAGAGTATTTAGGTCGACAGGTCAAATGGTCGACATGAGTTTTTTATGGGGGGTTTGTGTTTTCTTTGTAGAGTGACCAGGAACCCCAATTAGTGCACCGTGTTCCCTCGCATGGCACGCTGCGCTCGGTTACTATTCCCAATCGTAGTCCACGTGGATCGTTAAGTATGAAAAGGTTCAAAAAAAATCGTGAAAAACTCATGTCAACTGTGACAGGACGGTACCGTACGGAAGCACTCGCCGCTTTCGCGTCCCGTTGGCTGCGCACAGAATGGAAGGTCAAGCCACCCGAAGCCTGACCACATAGGGAATTCCCGCTTACCGTCAGTAACCGCCTGTTACTGACTCCACCCACTGCGCTGTGGGCGGGTTCTCTCTGCCACCACCAAACTCCTAACCTGCCGTGGCGTTTGGAACCACGGTTCTGCTCTGTATGTGCCAACGCACTGCCTTACCACACCTGTGTGGTGTTGACGAATCCCCACTAGCCACTTGCTAGGCCTCTACCGGTAGCTGGCGGAAGGCGGAGCTTGGAGACGTTAGGTGCTTCCCTGGACAGCCGGAGAATGGAGCTAGGTTTGGCCTAACCCTGTTGGTCACAAGATGAAGCAGTCTTCTTGAGGCAATGATGTTTATTTGCTCAATGATAAATAACCTTTAAAAAGGCTCCTCCCTATTGCTAGGGGCAACAGCATACAATCAGATGTTTTCAGCAGAATAAGATGTTACAATACACAATCCTATGGGCCAACAGCCCTCCTTTTATCCCTCTCCAAGACCCCTTACCACAGGGGGTAAGCCCGCCCTGTGGTGCACAACCAATCAATGTTTACCCATGAGCTGTGCATGCCTTGGTCTCATGCACAGCTTACATTGTCCCCTATGGACAGTGGGGAGTGGTCGGTCTCCTTTGACTCTCCCATCTTGGAGGATCAGGATACGCCCCGGTGCCGTTCAGTCTGGCTGGAGGGAAGTTTTCCCTCCTAAATCTGACTTCCAGAAACCTGCCCGGGACCCAGCTCACTGCCTGCAGCCTGGATTTGGGCTCCACAGCTGGGCAGCCTGGCTCCCCGGTCCAGGTTTCTAGGCCACTACGGGTGATCTCCATGGAGCTCCAAGAAACCACTCAGCTTATTTCATAGCTGAGCTGCTTCTCTCTCTCCCTGTGCCCATTGAAAGTGTGAGGCTGGATGGGAAAGCATTCCGTTTTTGGGGAAAAGGTCTGGGAGAATCCATCAGCCTGCACAGCCATGGATTCCCCCCTCCTGGGACACACAACCAAGTAAGTGCAATTTACCTTTAAATACATTACATTTAAATCACACTGTACATGTTATACATTTAAATACACTCTGAGCCTGCACAGGCTCCACATACCTAGGCACTGCAGTGCCTTACAACACACTGTACTTACTATTATTTTTTACACAATGTCTGGTTTGTGGAATACTGTGTCCTAGTCCTGCAGCCTGGCTGCTAGGACCCTGTCTGTGCTGGCTCCCCTAGCCCTGCAGCCTGGCTGCTAGGGCTCTCTCAGTGCTGGAGGTATGGAGCTGGCTTCCCCCACCCTCCAGCCTGCCTGCCTGCCACTGGGGTCCAGGGAGCTGGCTCTCCCTGTCCCCCCAGTGTGGCACTAACATTGTGGCCTCGCCGCACGCAGCGGCGCACCCCCCTGTACCGAAGCCCGGCGGCCCGGGACACTTGTCCCGGCCGCCGTGACTCTGGCTCTATTGCAGCGCTGAGGTGCCGGGAGCGTAGCTCCCGGACCCCAGCGCTCATCATCCTGCTCCCCAGCCTAATTGCACCCACGCCGCTAGGGAGCCGGCTAGCCCGGTCCCCCATGAGCGCCGCCTGTGGTGGCCTCGCCGCGCAGGGAGCCGGCTAGCCCGGTCCCCTGTATGCGGCACTGATTTCAGGTGCCCTCGCCGCAGCGTCCGGCGGGGAGCCGGGCTGCGGCGCACCCCCCTTGCCGGCCAGCAGCCCGGGACTTCCGTCCCGGCTGCCGCGGCTGGCCACCCGTGCTGGGCTGAGGCGCCGGGAGCAGAGCTGCCGGCCCCCAGCGGCGGCTCTCCCTTCTCCCCGGCGCGCACACTCCAGTGCGCCCGGGGCTGCACCGATCGCTGCCGGGAGCGGAGCTCCCGGACTCCGGCGGTCAGCGGCTGCCCTCTCCCCCGGCGCGCACGCTCTGCTGAGCGCGCCGGGGGCTGCCCTCACTGCCGTGGTCTCCGGAGAGGTTCGGGACCACGGCACATATGAAAATACAATTTTAAACATTTTACACATTCATGCCAACATGGCGCCTAGCGCCCACAACATTTTTAAATATGGCGCCAAGCGCCCATTGTCCTGTATAATGGCGCCGGGCACTAGGGGTTAACCCCTTCAGTGCCGCGGCGGCCATTTTCCGCGTGGCTGGAGCCTCTCTGGCCACATCAACCTTTTGACCTGTCGACATAGAACATGTCAACCTAGAAACCCTGTTGACCTAGTTACTGTCGACCGAGAGACCAGATCCCCCTGCAGAGGCTATGCCTGCTGTCAGAAATGGCGCCACCACCCATAGAAACATAGAAACATAGAATTTGTCGGCAGATAAGAACCACTTGGCCCATCTAGTCTGCCCCCTTTTTTTTTTTTTTTTATCTCTAAACTTATTTGATCCTTATTTCTTTGTAAGGATATCCTTATGTCTATCCCATGCATGTTTAAATTGCTCTACAGTCTTAGCCTCTACCACCTCTGATGGGAGGCTATTCCACTTGTCCACTACCCTTTCTGTGAAGTAATTTTTCCGCAAATTTCCCCTGAACCTCCCCCCCTCCAGTCTAAGTGCATGTCCTCGTGTCCTATTGCTTCTCTTCATTTGGAGAATGTTTCCCTCCTGGACTTTGTAAAAACCCTTGATATATTTGAAAGTTTCTATCATGTCCCCCCTTTCCCTTCTCTGCTCCACACTATACATATTGAGATTTCTTAGTCTTTTTGGGTAAGTTTTGTGATGTAGGCCATGCACCATTTTAGTTGCCCTTAATTTTACAGTTTCTAATGTATTAATATCCTTTTGGAGATATGGCCTCCAGAATTGAACACCGTATTCTAGATGAGGCCGTACCAATGACCTATACAGTGGCATTATTACTTCTTTCTTTCTGCTGCCGATCCTCTCCCAATGCAGCCAAGCATCTGACTAGTCTTCCTCATTGCCTTGTTACATTGCTTACCTGCCTTTAAGTCATCTGAAATAGTGACTCCTAGATCCCTTTCCTCCTCAGTAGTTTCCAGTATAGTGCCATTAATACTATATTTATCCTTTATGTCACCTGAGATAGTGACTCCTAGATCCCTTTCCTCCTCAGTAGTTCCCAGTATAGTGTCATTAATACTATATTTAGCCTTTGGATTTTTGAGACCCAAGTGCATGATTTTGCATCTTTTGGCATTAAACTGTAATTGCCAGACTCTTGACCATTCCTCTAGTCTACCTAGATCCTCAATCATTTGTTTTACCCCACCTGGTGTGTCTACCCTGTTGCATACCTTTGTGTCATCTGCAAAAAGGCATACTTTCCCTTTAATGCCATTTGCAACGTCACCAATAAAGATATTAAAAAGCACTGGTCCAAGGGGGTCATTCCGAGTCGTTCGCTCGGTATTTTTCTTCGCATCGCAGCGTTTTTCTGCTTAGTACGCATGCGCAATGTTCGCACTGCGACTGCGCCAAGTATTTTTGCTATGAAGATAGTTTTTTTACTCACGGCTTTTTTCTTCGTTCCGGCGATCGTAATGTGATTGACAGGAAATGGGTGTTACTGGGCGGAAACACGGCGTTTTATGGGCGTGTGGATAAAAACGCTACAGTTTCCGGAAAAAACGCGGGAGTGGCTGGAGAAACGGGGGGAGTGTCTGGGCGAACGCTGGGTGTGTTTGTGACGTCAAACCAGGAACGACAAGCACTGAACTGATCGCAGATGCCGAGTAAGTCTGAAGCTACTCTGAAACTGCTAAGTAGTTTGTAATCGCAATATTGCGAATACATCGTTCGCAATTTTAAGAAGCTAAGATTCACTCCCAGTAGGCGGAGGCTTAGCGTGTGTAACTCTGCTAAAATCGCCTTGCGAGCGAACAACTCGGAATGACCCCCCAAGTACAGATCCCTGGGGTATTCCACTGGTAACATTTCCCTCATGTGAATGCACTCCATTTACCACAACTCTCTGTTTTCTATCCTTCAACCAAGATCTTATCCATTCAATAATCCTAATATCCAATCCCAAACTTTCAAGTTTATTTAGCAGTCTGCGATGTGGAACAGTGTCAAAAGCCTTACTAAAGTCTAGATAAGCTATATCCATGGCTCCACCTTTATCCATTACTTTAGTCACACAGTCAAAAAAGTCAATAAGATTTGTTTGACATGATCTCCCCCCAGTGAATCCATGCTGTTTGGGATCCTGTAAATTGCCGGATTTAAGATAATCTACAACTCTTTCTTTTAAGAGTGTTTCCATCAATTTCCCTACTACTGATGTAAGACTCATTGGTCTGTAGTTGTTTGCCTCTTCCTTGCTTCCACTTTTGTGCAGTGGGACTACGTTTGCTCTTTTCCAGTCCTCTGGAATTACTCCTGTAGCTAATGACTGGTTAAATAATTCTGTCAATGGTGCTACCAGCACCTCTTTTAGTTCTTTTAGTATCCTTGGATGTATCCCATCTGGCCCCATAGATTTGTCCACTTTCAGCTTTGAGAGTTCTGTTAGGACCTTCTCCTCTGTAAATGTACTTGTTTCATTTTCCTGAATATCCCTGAAACTTAACTGTGGCCCCTTCCCCTCTCTTTCAGTAGTAAATACTGAGCAAAAATAATTATTAAGATGATCTGCTATTAAATTGTCTCCCTCAACAAGACTCCCAGTGTCTGTCTTTAGTTTTATTATTCCGCCTTTTGTTTTTCTCCTTTCGCTTATATACCTAAAAAAAGTTTTGCCCCATTTACCCACTGACTGGGCCATTTTCTCCTCAGCTTGTGCCTTTGCACATCTGATTACCTTCTTTGTCTCCTTCTGTCTAACAAGATATATCTCTTTGTCTTCATTATTTTGTGTCTGCTTATATTTCCTAAAAGCCATCTTTTTTGCTCTCACAATATTTGCTACTTCTTTTGCAAACCACACTGGCTTCCTTTTCCTTGTGTATTTCCTAACACTTTTGATACAAAGGTCTGTTGCCTTTAATATTGCACATTTT